>NW_001915047.1:0-25526 GCF_000208925.1 Entamoeba histolytica HM-1:IMSS
ATTCTTATTTTATGTTTTTATGTTTATATTATTTAGATTTTCTTATTGGTATTCTTTTATCTTTAGATATATTTGTTTATTCATCTTTTCATCTTTTATATTATTATCACTTATATCTATTTTCAATTTATATTTATTCTCTTTTGATTTATATTAATATTGATTTTATCTTTTATTTTTTTATTTTATTATTATATCATTTATTATCATTTCTATATTTATTTATCATTTATTCTTATTATTCTTTTGTTTTATATTCTATATCATATATTCATATCATTTTCATTTATATTTTATCATTTATTATATGTTATAATAACATAACACATATGATTGATTATATAATAAACATCATGTTTAAATTATACATATAAATAATAAACATAAAAAAGAGTAAAATATTTTTCAATAATAAAATATTGTTAATCATTTTACACAATTAAATTAGACACTTTTATTTCTTATTTCTAATTTTTACATTAAAAATACACTTTTTATTTCTTCTTTTCATATTTTATTACATCTTTGTGATTTATTATTTTTATATTCTTCTTCTACTTTATTTTTATTCTTTTATATATTTATATTCTTTTTATATTATTTGTTTTTCGTTGTTTTTCTATTTCTTTCTTCTATTATTTATCACTTTTATATTCATTTATTCTTTTTATTTCTTTTTTATTAATTCTTGAGTATTGTATATTTCTTTAATATTTCATTTGTGTATTATCAAAATATATGTTTTATTGATTTTATGTTGAATAAATTATCGAATATAATCAATATTTTCAATGTTAATTATTCATTCTTTATTCTGAAATGTTGTGTATATTTATTATATTAAATTAATATGATGAATGAATATCAATATTATTGTTTATTTGATTTTAAAAAATAATAAATGAATATGAAATAATATAATGAAATAATGAAGACAATGAAATGATAATGAAATAAAATAATATAATATTGAACAAATCAAATAAAGAATATATTGAATATATCATTATTGTTACATTATTATTTATTATTTCAATTATTAAATATTAATAAATTATTATTCATGAATATTTAATTGATATTTTACAATTTCATTTTCATTTTATTTAATAAATGAAATATAAATAATAAATGAATGAATAATAATTTAATATATGAAATAATAAAAAGAAAAGAAAGATAAATAATAAAGAAATATGATGTATTTAATATATAATATAATTTATTATCAAATATAATAATATCAAATGATGAATTATTTTTATTTCAAAATATTTTGCATCAATAAAATATGTTGCTAAATATTTTGCATCATTAAATTTTGCATCATTAAATTTTGCGCTTTTTTTATTTGTTTCAATAAAATTTGCATCCTTTATTTTTTTCATTCTTTTCTTCTTTTAATATCTCTTTTGTTTTATTACACTTTATCTTCTTTCTTTTTATCTTCTCTCCTTTCTACTTTTATTCTTTCTTCATCTTCATCTACTTTTTACTTTCTTTTTATTCTTTTATATCATTCATTCTCTTCTTTTTCAATTATTTGCTTTTTTTCGTTGCCAAAAATAAGTTAAATGAATAAATAACATTAAAAAAAACTATGAAAATAAACACACAAAAAGGTTAAATACAATTCTTTAAAATTTAAAAAAAGTTACTTTCACATTATAAAATCTTAATGAGTTTATTATTTAAAAGGTATAACAATATGACTTAATAATATCCTATTTCAAAGATGATTTAAATATTACCTTTGAAACTATATTTGTATGTATTCAAGACATACTGACATAACTATTATAAATGTATATTTTAATTACAAATCAAGAAGATTATTTAATGAAAGTTATTAACTTAAAGCAAACAGATTTTATATCAAAAAATAAAACTTTTAATGAAATGTAAATATTTTAACAAGACACAGTCAATAAGAAACTTTTAAAACAATTCATGTACTAATCACTGTTCATTAAACAAACCCCTAATAAAATAAAAGAAGTTGTCTGATGACTTAGACAAACAAAAAATAAATGAACTTATTTTCTTTCCTTCTAATAAAAGTTATTCTTTCTTAATACTTATGTATTGAAAAAATATTCTTTTAACAAAAATTTATTTATCCTTAAAAATATAAATGAAAAAACAATAATCAATCGCATCGGTTATTAACTCAATTAGTTTAACGCACATATTACTTAGTGTTGTTCGTGATGTCCAAGATGAGCATGGGCAGCTTTAATAGCTTCAAGAGCACGTTGGATTTCATCTCTCTTGGCAAGTCCTCTTTTGTGTGTTCCAAGATGTTTTTTAGCATATTTAAGTGCTTTCTTATCAAGTCCTCTTCTAAGAAGATCCATCATGTGTCTTTCATATGCTGAAAATCCACATGCTTCTCTAATAACGTCATTAACAACATGCTTTCTTTTTGTGACACCATAATGTCTTTTAGCGGTTTTCATAGTATGAACTGGGTATCCTCTTTTAAGTCCAACGGCAATTCCTCTAGCCATTTTAACCGATTGTCGTGTTAAGATCAATTTTTAAGTTTCTAATAGGGTTCTTCTTTTTTACTATTTCTTTTAACTTTTTTACTATTTTTTATCCTTGTTTATTTTTGTTTTTTCATTCATTCAATTTTTTGATATTCTTTGTTTTTTTGGATATATAACGAAAATAAAAACAAAAACAAAATGAACTTGAAAATTTAAAAACAACAATAATGAAAGATAATGACAGGTGTGCTAAGTTCATGGCAAATGATCTTGGGAAAGTACTTAGTTATGATGAAATGATTTGTAATAGAATTCAAGAGAATGACAAGAAATTAAAAGACCTTGTTTATTCTAATTATTCTAAATTTATTCAAGTCACTGAAACAATCACGAAAATTAGACATAGTGCTGAGTCTTTTGATAATGACTTAACTTCTATATCAAAGTCTTTATCTGAACTAACTTCTCGTTATAAAAATATTCATGCAAACTTGTCTCCACTTAGAGAAGAACTTATTAGTTTACATGAAAAACAACAACAAATTGAACAACAACAAGAATTTTTAGACCTTCCTGATATTTTACGTCAAACTGCATCAGAATCTAAATGGATTGAATTTGCTAATGCTTATACATCTAAAATCGATGGACTAAAAAAGAATGCTCATATCAAAGCATTTGCATCAATTTTAGCAGAAGTTGAAGGTGCTGTAGCAAGAGCAGAAAAAGCATTAAACAATGCTATTTCTAAAGAATATGACACTCCTCAAAAACTTGGACAATGTTATGGAGCATTAGCTCGACTTCATACCAATGAAGCAGCAGTTATGGAAATTAATTGTATTGCTAAAATGCAAAAATATTGTGAAGTAGTTGTTGATAATTCTTTTACAAAAAAAGAAAGTAATGTTGCTAGCTTTTCATCTTTTATTTCAACTGCAGCAACTGCTTTTGTTAATGCAGTTCAATCATGTTGTGAAGCATATAATACGGCATTTAAAGAACCATTTAGTCTTGATAGTAAATCGTTTGATAATTTTGTTGGAATTTCTATCAGTAATTTTTATTCAAAAGCTAATGATATTGTTTCACAAGCATCATCATTAGACAAACCAGAATTAAAAGTGGTTGAGGCATTAAGAGGAATAAGTGATGCTACTGGTAAGATTAAAAATTTAAATCAATATGGAGATTATAATAAGTATATTGAAAATACTATTGAAAATGCTGCTCGATTTGGAATTAAAGAACTTTGTAAAAAGGTTGGATTAAAAGCAGGAAGTGTATTTGATACAATTAGTGTTGATATTGATCTTTGTGTTTCAAGAGGATTTGTTGGATTTAATGGATTGGCAGAGAAAAAACAAAATCAAATTGATGATATTCAAAAAGAATTAAAAGATAGAATTGATGCAATTAAACAAATTGGTGGTGTTTATGAAACAACGATTATAAATTCATTGAAAGAATATGGAAGTGATATTCTTACTATATTCCTTCAAAAAGCAGAGTCTGTTTGTGAAAATAAACCATTTGTATGTGTTGCTATTGCAGGATGGATACTTTCTGCAAAAATACCAGAAACTATTGCAATTGCATTAAGAATTGATTCATTAGCACAACAATATACTGACCAGTATAACCAATTCCCAGAAAAATTAATTAAAAAATTCACTGACCTTATTTCTGAACAAATGCATTCATCATTTATTGAACTATTTGCAATGAATCATCCTCCATTATCACCTTCATTATTAGTTCGTTCAGGGTCATTGAAAGTATCATCTCTAATGATAGGTGCATCTAATATATTAAAGGTGTATTTTCCTGATAATACTAATCCATTTGATGATAACACTCCTAAGAGAGACTCTAGTAAGACATTTTATTTTGATAGTGATGAATCTAAAGATGATCTTATTGAATTAGAAAGAACTTCAATCATTGAAGCAATTGTTGTCAAAACAATGAAACAACTAAGAAACCATATTCCATTGTATACTGCCCCACCTCCAGATGGATTGACTCTCAAAGAATTCCAACAATATCATGTTGATTTAATGGTTTTCTCTAACACAATTAATGAAATAGTTAAAATAAAAAGTTCAAAAATTGAAAATTATATAAAACAAATCAATTTACGTCTTGAAAGTTGTTGTTCTGAAGGTGCTATTACAGCAACAAATGAAGTTTCATTAATTAAAGAAGCAATGTTAAAAATAAATAATTGATTTCTTCATAATAAAAAATAAATGTTTATTTAAAATAAGTATTACAACTTATTTTAGTTAATAAATTCTTTATTCATTTTCTTTTTTATTTCTTTCTTTAAAATATTCTTTCCTTTTTCTTAATTAATTACTTTATTATTCTTATTATATGAATTAATTAAATTTATTCTTCTAATTATATTACATTTTCCTTTAATTATGATTAAAATAAATTGGGCAAATCTATGTTCAGTTACTTTTTATTTATTATATTGTACTAATTATTTAACTATTAAATAAACTATATTCTTATAAGACTTATCTAAATTAGATACCTCAGACTCTAATGAAAAAAGAAAGAATCTTTATTCAATACACAAAAGTATTAATTTAGAAATTTAGTATAAAAGACTTATTTACTATTCAATATTTATTAATTGATTTATAGTCAATAACATTAAACTACTACACCAAATATAAAAATACTTCCTTTAAATATTTTTTGATGTCTAATAACCTGATGTATTATTTAAATAAATTACATAATTGATAATGTTATATTTTGAACGAAATTACTCTTCTTATATTTATGTTTACTCCACTCTGTGATAGAATGAATTTATTTCAGTATTTTATAATTATTTCTTGAATACTGAATAATATAATAGTATCTTTCTATTTAATCTCATACTTGTAATCATATACAAGCAATTACAGTTTATACTTTTATTTGATCTAATTCAAAACAATAAAAAAATATAATTAACTACACATTAATATAATATAAAATTATTAATATTAACAAGAAACTTCATTATTTTAATAACAATGATTAAACATATTACCGTATGGGATTGTGGTTATTTGATATTCTTTCAAATATAATGTATCAATTTATTTTTAAAATAATAAAAGTAAAAGGATATAAAAATATGAAACAATATTAATTTTAGAAGAATTGACCAATCAAAAACGATATTATATTCTTAAATAAATAACATATTTTTGAAGTAGTTTTAACAGTAAATGTGTTTTTTTTACAATCAAATAAATAAAAATTACAAAAATAATAAAAAAAAGTTTTAAACTATTACACAATGAGAAAGCTAATCATTGATACTGATTGTGGTGTTGACGACGCTACTGCTATTTTACTTACTATAATGTCAAAAAAAGTTGATTTAGTAGCAATCACTTGTGTTGTTGGAAACACCACTCTTGACCGTTTGTTTAATAAGATTTAAATAGAAAAATTAGTACTTAATAATAGATGTAATAAATAACGTTGGAAGAGTGCTTGAATGTTGTGGAAGAACAGACATTCCATTTTATGCAGGAGCAAAAGACAATTTACTTCATGTAGAAGTAGAAAGATTTGTTGGTCATGGTCAAGATGGTTTTGGAAATGCTGAAGTCCCAAACACAAAATTAAAGCCATCTAGTAACCGTCATGCAGCACTCGAAATTATTGACTTAGCAAAGAAATATGGTAAAGAATTAGATATAGTTACAATTGGTCCATTAACAAATATTGCTCTTGCTGTGTCAATTGAACCAAACTTGTTTAATATGATTGGTCATTTCCAAATGATGATTGGTTCAGAAACTTGTAGAGGAAATAGTTTACCTCTAGGAGAATTCAATTGTGCTTATGACCCAGAGTCAGCTAAAATTGTATTTGAAAGTGTAAAAGATGCTGTGATTTCATCTTGGGACCTTACTTTAAAACACTTAGTTGATTGGAAAGTATTTGATAAAATTAAGTCAACTAATAAGTGTGGTGAACTTATTGGAAAAGTTTATGCTCTTAATGAAAAAAATTTAAGAGAAATTGGATTTGCTGGACACAAGGAATACACTGGATGGGTTATTCCTGATCCTCTATGTTTGATGTGCTATTTATTCCCTGAAATTATAACCCATACTGATGTTGTTGAAACATCTATTTGTGTTGATGGACTTGGCCGTGGAGCAACAATCTGTGATTGGTTTTCAAGTTATCACTTAGGTAATCCTCAAAAATGGATTCGTTCAGTTGACCAAACTAAATTAGAAGAATTATTGGTTCAAATAGTAGAACAATATCAAGAAACTAATTGAGTTTTTTCTTTAGACATTTTGAAGTATTATTAAAATAATAATAACACAATAATTCGATAACACTGCTCAATTTATTTGTTAAGAACGATTCCTTCATAAGTTTCTTTAAACCAGTTAATAGCATCTTCTTTAGTTAAAAGATGGTCTCTTCCAATCTTGTCTTGCATTCTTTTTCTTCGTGAAACTCTAAATCCTGGTCTAGCAAGAACAACAAAGAAATCCATACCATAAATTCCAACTTGTGGATCATATTTTAATCCAAGGTCAATATGTTCTTCAATACCAAATCCAAAATTACCAGTAGCTGAGAAGTTGTTAGCTTTAAGTTCAAATTCCTTAACTTTCAATCCCTTTTCAAGAATTTCTGCAGCTTTAGCTCCTCTAACTGTGACGTGGCATGCAATTTGATCGTTTCTTCTAATAGAGAAAGCACGAACGGTATATCTAGCTTCTGAAAGAACTGGTGTTTGTCCAGTTAAAGTTTCAAGAACTTTAGCAGCACGAGTAAGTCTATCTCCAGACTCACCAACTGAAATGTTAAGGACAAGTTTATCAATCTTAATCTTTCTCATAACATCAGATTTGCAGGCTGACATGATTAAGACTATTTTATTTTTGGATTCTTTTCATAGTTCCATTTACCCTTTTTTTATTAGAAAAATAGTTTTTATAAACTATTAATATAAATCTCAATCTTCTCAAATTGAAATGATAATATCTTGTTACTTCAACTCTACTTAAACTAATACTTTGGTTGGACAATATAAATGGATAGTATTGTAAAGAAAGTAGTTTTCTGCCTCATTAGAAATAAAAGATTTATGAGAGTGAAAGAAATTTCTAAATTAATGAAAGTAGACAATAGACGAGTTTATGATGTTGTTAATTTACTCTCCATTTTCCCTAATGAAGAAGAGAGTTTTGTTATTAGAATGAATAAAGATAACATTTTTTATTTTAAATGGCGTTATTGTTTTATTGATGATATTAATATTAAAGACAGACTTCAAGAATTAGTGAAAAGAAATTGCTTATTGTTTAATAGGGTGAATGCACTTAAAGCAAATATTAATAAAAAGATTCCATTCAAAAAATTTGCATTAGAAGTTTTTAAGTCAGATGAAGAAATGCCAGAAGATATTCAACTGTTATTAATTCAACTTAATTCTAGTTATTTTTATTTTTCAAGAATTATAAACTCCAATTTATACTGTTTTTGTTGAAGAGAAACTAATATAAAAAGAGTGTCAGTTTCAACTAATTTATGAAATAATAAAAGAAAAGGAAAAAACTATTTAAAACTATTGAAGAAAGAAAAAACAAAAAAAAAGAATAAAAATAGCCCAACCCTGTTTGAACTCGAAAAATGACCTACCAGTTGTTCTCAAGTCCATGAAGGTATGTTATGTTTTTTTATAATAGAAAGAATTAAGAAAAAATAAATTAACCATTAGATTAACGTAGCCAATCCAGCCACTGGAAGAATTAAGAAATTTGATTTTGAAGAAGAAAAGAATTACAGACCATTCCTTGATAAGAGAATCGGACAAGAAGTTGATGCTTCATCACTTGGAGACGAATTCAAAGGATACATCCTTAAAATCACTGGTGGATGTGATAAGGATGGTTTCCCAATGATGACAGGAGTAGCTACTAACAATCGTGTCAGACTTCTTCTTGATGGAAGAAATGGATGTTACAAACCACTTAGAAATGGAGAAAGAAGAAGAAAGACAGTTAGAGGAGCTATTGTTGCAGGAGACATTTCAGTATTGAACACTGTCGTAGTTAAGAAAGGAGAAGGAGAAATTGAAGGAGTTACTAATGATGCACTTCCAATGAGAGCTGGACCAAAGAGAGCATCTCATATCAGAAAACTCTTCAATCTTTCTCAAAAGGATGATGTTAAAAAATTCGTTATTAGAAGAGAAGTTGCTAAAAAACATCCAAAAGAAGGAAAATCAACAAAGAGATCTAAAGCACCAAAGATTCAAAGACTTGTTACTCCAAGAAGACTTCAACATAAGGCTCAAAAATTAGAAGCTAAGAAATTACATAAAATTGCTATGCTCAAGGAAGCTAAACGTTATGCTGCTATTCTTAATAGATACAAGGTTCTTAAAGCACATGGAATGAAAGTTGTCTCATTTGCTGATACTGATGCTGTTTTCAAACAAAACAAAGCTGGTTCAAAGAAAGCTGCTTCTAAGGGAAAGAAGGTTAATTCCAAGAAAACTGGAAAGAAATAAGAAGTTTATTGATGAGATTTGAGTAAATCTATATTTTCGTTTTAATATTCCTTTTTTGTTATTCTTGAAATAAAAATAGTTATAGATATTTTCAATAGTTTGATAAATTGTTTGTTTTTGTTATTCATATTCTTTCTGTAGTAATAAACATAGAATTAACTTTGTTAACTTGTAAAACCAACTTGTAGTTTTATAGATATATGTAATTTTCTTTATTTTACTTAAAGAGTATTAGTTCAATGGAGATGATAATTAATTAACTCTTGTAAAGAATAATTGGTATTGAGTTACAATAGCTAACGCTTGTTCTCTGAGTTGAATAGAAAGTTTGTTATGTATTAATGAATTGACATATTTGAATATAATACTCAATAGTTTTTGTTGATAATTTAGCATGAAAGTAACATAAAACACGAAAGACAATGAAATTTGAATCATGTTGATATCAGATGCATAGAAACATTCATAACTAATAAGTGTTGATGATTAAAAAAAAGTGGAATGAAGTAGATGTTCAAATTGAATATTAATTTTTGGAGTGTCTAAAACTAATTTTTATTTAGATTAATGACACAAATAAATTAAATAGAATAATAATTTAATAACCAACAAAGATTTTAGTATTAATTAATTGAAGTGTTTACTTGTATTAATGTTTACTTGAACAATTTATTTATTAAACAGAATATATCAAATAAAATGATAAGAAGTGTTTGATTGAAATTAATCACATAATATCAATATTTTGTTGTTACATTACTACTAATTATACTGAGTTATTTACAAGTAATGAGTTAATATTATAAACTGAATTAGAAGTATTTGAATTTAGTTTGGTTGAAACGAACAATTGTTTAGACAGAATGTTTATAAATAAATATTTAAAAGATTTTTATAACAATGAAGTTAATAGATTAATAGATTCATTACAGCAAACAGAATAAATGAAAAGTAATAGTAATTTTAAAAGAAAATTTAAGAAGAAGAGAAGGTAGATTAAATACATTAAATTGTCAATTTAGTTATAATATAAAAGAATAGAAAAATGTTAAAGAAACTAATCAAATGTATGATGTTTTTTTTTGTAGCAAAATAAATTTATCAATTAAAAGACAAAAAGAAAGTATTATTAATCTTCTGATATTAGTTCAAAAGTCTGATTTTGTTTTGCCCACCGTTGAAATAATCCTTCATTTAATTTTGTATATTCACTTATTTCTTTGTTATGAATAACTACAGGTGTTTCTTCTTCATTTCCAATAAGAATTAAAGTTTTTGTTCCATTTAATCCAATTTTCAATATGAGTAATCCTAATTCTAATTCTAACATTTGGCTTGCTTCATCAACAATTACATAGTCAAAATGTTGTTTTAGTTCATCAAAGTTCATTGTGACATAAGTTGAAGTAACACCAATGATTTGACAATAACTTAATTCAATATATTTTTCTTTTTGTTTTTGTGCTCTTAAAATTTCAAGTGGAATAAGCATTTTAATCTTGTTTTCATATTCGTCTATTTGAGCTTCACTTAATCCAGACTCTTTGTGTTTCTTTACCATTTGAATAAATTGTAATCCCATTTCACAACTTTGAACATTTTGAACAGGAATATTACATAAAATAGCAATCTTTTGTAATTCTTCTAAGATTCTCATTCTTTCTAATAATGCTTTTTCTACTCTTCCTTTCTTACTAAAGTCAATTTGTGTCATTTCTTTTAATTCTTTCTTTCCATGTCCTAGTCTCAATATGATACCATCTTTAACTCCTGATTCAATTATCCCTTTAATAATAGTATTGATTGTTTGATTTGAATGACTCACAATTAATACTTTCTTTTTAGTTTGTACTAATTTTTCTACAATTTTCATTGCAATATATGTTTTCCTAGTACCTTTCTTTCCTTTTATTAAATGAATTCCTTCATTTAAAACTGAACAAATAACTTCTTCATGTTTGTCTTGTTTTAATTTAATTTTATCTTCTTTCTTTATCAATTCTTTATGACAAATTCCTAATAATTCATTTTTTACTTCTTCATTAATTCCTTCAAACTTTTTTTGTTGAATAATTTGATGAACATTTTCAAGAACTCTTTTAAATGTTCCAACGTCTTTATTTCTCCAAATCATAACATGGAATGTATGTTTATTTTCTTGTTTGTCTTCTTGATACTTCTTTCTTTCCATTTGAATTTCTATTCGTCTAAATGTTCCTTGAAAACCTTTTGTTTTATTGTCTTTGTCTTTAATTTCTAAAATTTCTCCACCTCTAATTCTTTTGACTTGTCCATCATTATCTAATTCAACTAGAAAAATTATTTCCTTTTTAAATGGTGACCATTGAATTGTTTCATCACTTGCATCATTCAAATTAATTTCAAATGAACATTTAATTTCTTTATTATTACCAATAATAGTTTCTTCATCAACTTCAATTCCATGAAACTCAATTAATGGAAGAGTGTGTTTTCCATATTTCTTAATTCTAATTCCGTTTTTAGTTGTACTTAATCCAAGTTCATTTATTTCTGTCATAATATCATCACTTGCACTATCAAATGTTTCTTTTCTAAACAAAATACTATTTCTTAATAAATAATCAAATTCATCTAAATAGCTTGGTGTTAAGATAGGTAAACTTTCTTGTGGATATTCTTCTTTTTGAAACCATTCTTCATCTGGATAGAGACTTTCATCATTTGAAACTAAAATATTAACTTTCATTTCATTTATAAAATACTCTTCAAATATTTTTATCATTAATTCATTGTTCATATCTTCTTGTTCATCAATCAATTTTAATAGTACTAAAATGTCTTTTATAATATCTATATGTTTTTCTATTTCTTTTAATTTATTTCTAAATTCTTTCAATGGTAATTTTGAATATGATTTAAGTGAAGTATTAAATAACTTGACTTGTAGAAACCGTAGTCTTTTATAATAAATTTCTTGAAGATCATTACGTTCTATAGTTATAAATGATGGTGTAATTGGATATCTTTTGAAGTGATATGCATTTGATAATAATAATAAATTAATGTCATTTGGATGTGATTCAAGATAAATATTAATTCGTTCCAATAAATGTGTATTTCTTAATAATTCTTTTGTTTTATGATGAGTATCTCGTTGACATAATTCAATTGTAATAAGTGGTAAATTCTTTTGAATTTCATTCTGTACTTTTTCAGTGTCAGTTATTGTTGTGATGAAGTTCATTAAATTTTTAATTAATTGACTTGCCATCTTCAATGAGAGTATGTATTGAAAATAAAGATTTCAAACCATATTTTGTACAAATTTCTTATTGTCTTTATTCCTTTAAAAAAGTCATCTAGAAATATTAAATAAATGATATTCATACTGATTGTATTTGTTAGTTATACACTTGCATATCCACCTCCTGTATTAGTAAAAGATCCTATTCAAATTACTTCCAACTTAACAAAAGAATTTATTATCCAAAACCATATGAAATATAGTAATCACCCTAAATACCATCATATACCAATGATTGCTCATGTAACTCGTTATCATGAAAGAAATCCAATTACATTACCAATATTTGCACATTTATTTGATGGGATTGCATTTGATCATATTATGATTAAAACAATTAATAATATCATCAGTGTAGTAGATCAAAACCCATACAAAAACATTACTATCCAATCAAAGAAGATTGCGATTCTTAAAACAGAAATGGATTCTGTAGTATTTTCCATGGAATTATATCATAAAATTCAAGAACAAATAACAGGATATGATGGTATTTTATTTGACTCATCCATCCCAAAGGAACTTACAAAACAAATAATCAATTATCTTCCACAAACATTTTTAAAATACAAAGTCATTCCATTAGGAGAAGATGTTATTCCATATCAAAGTCTTTGTGATGCAGTATTTATTGATACCCAATATTTTGATCCATCATCTGTGGTATATCAACCATTACAACCAATGCCTTGGATAGAAGAGCAAATTTCAAAGCATTTTGGAGGAAATAAAAAAAATGGTGGGTTTATTGTTGATTTTGAAGGGAAAATGTATTGTAAACATAGTACAACTCATCTGCAAAACTTACCGTATTTAAGATTTATTAAAAAATTAAATGTTACTATCACGTATCATCCTGCATCCCATGAACATTCAATTGAAGCCCCATTTCTAAGTGATCGATATATGGATGATTATTGTTATTCTAATTATCCTACACCATACTCTCTTCAACAAAAATTAACTTTAGCTGATAAATACAATATGTCTGTCTTATTCCATGACTTTGGAGGAGCATTAGATTATTTCTTTGATGTTCTTTAATTATTTCAACCTAATTTGAATCATACAAATTAAAACATCCTTCATTTCTATCTAAGAATTTAGAATAATTCAATGTTCTTTAAAACAAACATCCTTTTCATTTTTAATAATCAACAACATGAATTTCATGCTAACATAATAAAGAAAAACTATCACAACAATAGTGAAGAATTAATAAAGGTATTATCAAAAAATAATATGTTTCAATCTCATAGAATGAGAAAATAAAAGAATTAGACTTTCGTTGAAGATAGTTATTGTAAAATAGTCTTATTAATAAATAACAATTTAAAACAATTTAATGAAATGAATAAATAAATTCAATGACTTAATTATAATAACCATTTAGCTATTGTCTTGTTATAGTATTTTTCACTAACCACTTTAGAAGAGATAAAATCATAAACCTCTCCACTAATTCATATAAAATGAGATTGGTTATACATTTCTTGTCAAAAACTTGGTTAAATTCATCAGTGTCATTTACTTCAACAAACAAACAGAATGTTCTTATTAACTTTTATTTCAAGAGAACAACTGAAATCAGTTTATAGAGACAAACAAGAGACGAAATTAAAGATGAAATAGAAAAGTTTAGATTTAAGTGAAGAGTGAAAGGTAAGATAACGTCATAATAAATAAGATCAGTAGAATACACTATTCTTTAAAGAGAGAAAGAAAAAAAAGGAAGAGAATAAGAAAGGATTAATGAATAAAAATACAATGAACTAAAATTCAGTAAAGAAACAGAAAATGAATAAAGAACAACAAGAACAACTTGACGTTTTAGAAAAGAAGATACAAATTGCAAAAGAAGAAAATGAGGAATTGAAAAGACTAATTGAATATGAAAAGAAGAAACAGAAGACATTTGAAGAGCGTATTAAAGAGAACAAGATCAAACACAGTAAAAACCCACCAAAAAAGGAAGAAATCAATCAAGAATAAAGAATGAAATAAGAAATGAAGAAATTAATTTTAAAAGGGGGGAAGTTTAGAAGAAAGTTTTAAGAAAAAGTTAATTTAAATTTTTCTAAAAATTAAAAACAGGATAAAGTTCTACAAAGTTCTTCGCGTAGAAAAAATAGCACAGGATGTTGTGGGTGCTTCTATCGGCATCGCCTAACAGAATAGATAATTCTTCCTAAATAATCAGAAGCCTCTGGAATAATGAGAAAAATAAGGAATAAAATATACTAAAATTTAACAAAAGCAATGAATGTGATACGACAAAATGAACAAAATGATAATACACCTACTACATTTATAGTTAAATTATTTGAACTTGTCAATGATGAAAAATCTAAAGACTTAGTTTGTCTGTTTTTTCTTTATTAATAAAAGACAACAAACAATAAGAAATAATTTAATTAATTCATCAGATTTGTTGGAGTAGAGAACAAAATAGACCTGGATTTGTTGTCTTAGAGTCAGTTCAATTAGCATCAACTGTTATTCCCAGGTTTTTTAAACATTCGAATTTTAGTAGTTTTGTACGACAATTAAATATTTACGGATTTCATAAAGTAGACCATCCTCTTGGACAATGTTTTCATCATCCATTTTTTAAAGAAGGACATCCTGAATTATTATGTAAAATTCGTCGTCAACAACCTAAACGTGCAGAAGCAGAAAATGCAGAAATGTATCGTAGTTTATTACAAAGATTAGAAGATTTACAAAAAGAGAGTGTATCAACAACAAATCAATTACAACAACTTAATAATATGTTATTTTCATTAAAATTAAGAATTGATGAGATGGAAGAACAAATGCAAGGAATGACAGAATGTCTTTATTTTATTAACCAAGATGAAAATAGGTATGGACAACAACAAAAAAGAAATCCACCTTCAACTGGTATAACATGGAATTAATAAACTTAAAAATCCTTTTTGAATTGTAATTCATTTTTCATTATTTTTTTATTGCTTCTTTTTTACTATTAAAAAACCTGAAAAACTAAATAATAAATTTCTTTATTAATCTACTGAAATATAACAGACTATGTATTTAATCTTTATCTTTTTTTTTTGAATTGTTTTTAATAATACAAACTATTGTTTCCTCTAATAAAACATTCTGGATATTCATTGTCTTTATTTCCATTAATATATTCTATTGCATTTTCAAGAACAATATTCATTAACCCATCAATTAATGTCATTTTCCCTTTGAATATTGTTCCATCATTTAATTTAATTGAACATTCATGAAATAATGCTTCTTTAAAAAATTGAATAGGAGGTGATGTAGTAGAATTACTCATTTAATAGATATTAAATTCTCAATTCTTTTTTAGTTTTTTTAATATTTTAATAAATAATTAAGTAAAAATTATTATCATATAATCTAATTATCATAACATCTTATTTGTTATTATTTTATATACCTTATATGATTATTTTCTGTTTGAGAACTCGGTTATTATTAATTCATATAAATTAATAACCGTAGAGTCTCATGTTATTTTTCTTTTCTTCTTTTTTATTTTGCAACATTCTTTTTTTTATTTTTATTATTATGGTTTTTTTTTTATTTTCTATTAAAAATATATGAACTAAAAAGATATTTCATTATGACTCTGGAACAAAATCTTATCCCACTAACTTGGGATGATGTTATTAATGATTGGAATATTGATGACAGTCATGTCTATTTCAATTTTGATGATAAATATGTTTGTTATTTATTGTTTTATTTAATCCATATTTATGATATTAGAATTATTTGACATACTTTCCTTTGTACGTTAAATTTGCCACTACATCAGTACAACACAGACACACCCTTTTTCAACTATTTGATTCATTAAAATATCTGTGTAAAACAGACAAAGAATTTAATCTTTTATTTTGGAAATATTTAATGAAAACAAAACCATTACCTTCAAGAGAAGTAGTTCCAATTACCCTTCCACAACCTGATAGTGAAAAATGTTTCTTTAATTTAGAATTAAAGTTTCAACAAAATAAAATTATGATTGAATTCCATTCAGAATTAGCTTTGTTTAGAGACAGAGAAATACCTAGTAATACAACTAATAGACATAACTCAATACAATCATTATTTAATGATAAAATTAGTGCATTAGTATTACCATTAGCAAGATATGATCATAATTCTATTCAACAACAAATTACTAGTGTTGCAAAATATGATGTATTATTTGGAAGTTATAACCAACAATTATTAGAAATTAATAAAAAACACCCAACCATGGAATATGGTGATTTCTTTATTACCATGCATAGTAATTTATTTTATCATATGATTCTTCATTGTAAATTTCAACAACCTTTTATTTTAGATAATCCATCAAAGAATCAAAGATTTTATTCTAACCTTATATTTTATTTACATCGTTGTAAAACTAATGAATTATATTTTTGTATGCATGAATTAGATACTTCTGAATTACCTAAACGGGTTATTTCAGTATTTTCTGCTGTACGTCAAGCAATTTTATATGATGGTTATACCTCCCTTAGAAAAATTGTATTTATTTGTCCTGACACAGACCTTAATCTATTACAATTAAAAACAAATTTTGATGAATCATTTCTTAATTAAATAACTCTTTTATTTTTTACATCTTACTTAATAGTTTTGATAATTGTTTCTTTTTCTTAATATCCTTCTCAGACTTTTTTGGTTTATTTTCTTCTCTTTTCTTTGTAATAATTTGACTTTGAATTTTGTTTGTTTTTCTTTGTTCTACAACTACATTTTCTAATATCACTTTTGCCGTTTTCTTTGTTTCTTCTGTTTCTTCTCCAATAAATTTTGGTAATTCTTTTAATTCTTTAATTTCTTCATCTGAATATTTCCAAATAAGATTCTGAAATCCTCTGTAAATCCCATTTAAATCACTTAGTCGTGTTTGTAAAATAGTGTCTAATCTAACAACAATCGTTTCAAACACTATTTTATTTATTATATCATGTCCTCTATCCATTGACATTTCTATTATTTTAACTACTTTTTTAATTTTCTCTCTTTCATTATTAATCGTTAATATTTCTCCTATAACCATATTAATAACTTTTATTAAGTCTTCTTTGGTATATGACATTTCAATCCATTCTATTAATTTATTGTGAATTTCTATTACTTCATTTTGTACTCTATTAATGTTTCTTAATAACCCAAAATGTTTATTCATCCTTAATCCATTTTTCATTCTATATAATAATGTATGTAATATTCCATTTTCTGTATCTAGTCCTTCTATTACTCTTTCATTCTTTGCTTTTTGTTTAATAAATTTAAATTCTGTTACTTCAAAACAATATTTCCCTTCTTTGTCTTGTTTACTAACTTCTTTAATAAATTTCTTAAATTTCTCTCGTTCTTCAGAGAACATAAATACTTTCTCTTTGGTCAATTCCATTGTTTACTTTTTATTAAGTTTTCTTTTTAACCTATTCCTTTTTCTCTCTCAAAATTTTTCTTAAACCCAAATCACTTCTATTCAATTTATTTGTTATTATTAATACCCACAGTAATTCTCAATACATCCAAAGATACATCTTAAATAACATACTGTACATCTACTTGGCTCATATTTTTCTTCTTCTTTCTCTTCTTTTTCTTGTCCTTCTTCTTGCTCTTTTAAAATCTCTTCACTCTCTCTTTCACTACTCATTGGAATCCTTTCTTCTTCTTCTTCTTCATCTTTTAAATATCCAATAAATTCTTCAACACTCAATTCTTTTTCTGCTCCTTTCATCTCTATACTTTGAACTGGTCTTCCATTAATCTTTTTCCCTACTATTTTATCCATTGCCTGACAAATAATGTCTTTTGATACTTTTTCTTCATTTTTCTTGTTAACCAATTTAAAAACAAGTCTTCCAAATATCTTTTTGTATTCTTCATCTATTATCTCTTTATTTTTTATTTCTTCTCCAATATTCTTGTAATATTCTTCTATTAATTTACCACTTCGAATAAAGTCTTCTCGTTCAAGTTCTCCTTGATTCTCAATATCCGCAATTTCAATGAAATAAATACTGTCTGCTTCATTAATTCCTCCTGCTTCAAGACATTCAACACACTCTTTATAGCCTAATTTATTTCTACCTTCTTCTTTGATTGAATCAAAGTGTTGAATACTTTTCTCTATTCCTTTTATTTCTTCTTGATTTCCTGTAGGTGTACAACACTTTATTAATGCCTCTTCTTCTTCATTTGCAAGTTCTTTAAATTTAAGTAAATCAATCCTTTCTTCGTTCTCTGCTTTTTGTCCTATTCTTTGTAGTATTTCTTTGAGACTTTTAGCATTTTCTGCTGCTCTTTTACATCTCTCAACAACTATATGTCCATCAATAGGTCCATCACTTCCTCCACTAATTGCTTTGAACATAAAAACATTTCTAATTTCTGTACGTTGTTTATCCGTTGTTACTGAACTTACTTCTTTATTAAATCTCCTGATTAAGTTAAGTGTCTCTACAAATGTTTGTTGATTAAATCTATCAGATGAAGAAGACAACCCAACTAATCCAGGAACTTCATCACAATATTTGTCTTCATCTTTTATAACTGAAATAACTCCGTTGAAACTAATAAAATCATTCCCTTCAGACACGTTTTTGAATATTTGTTTAGGATCCATTTCTGATTATAACAAAAGCCAATTTAATGAGATAATTGTCCTATCAAGGGTTTTTCTCTTTTACTTCTTCTCTTTTTTGTTATTCCATTATTTGTGTTTTTAAAATGGAAGAAAAGTTTTTGAAGTTTGTGTTTTAGTCATATTTCGTTCTAAAACTGGTGTTAAGTGATCTTCTTCTTGTTATTATTTAAGTTTGGTTTTCCTGTCATAAAAGTTTGTTACATACTATCCTACATATTAATACAAACTATAACAAAAAACAAAACATTTGTACTGTTCAAAAACAACCTTTATATTGTCTCTACTCTCAATAAACTTGTTAAAGATATTAACGAAGAAATGTTATGTTATTCTCTTATTGTAAGAATCATGTAAAATATGTTAACTAACACAGATAATATAATTATCTTACTCAGTACCATAAGTACTTAGAAGGAAATACAACCCATCATGCTTAGCTTATTGAACATTCATCCTTCCCGATAATTATATTAAAAAGTCTTAACCAAACACATATATTCTTTATGATGTTTTATCTTTATTGAAATAAATACCAAATTCTCAACAACCAGCAAAAATATTTTCTACCCTAGTTTGTTACATTTTATATTCTTCTCTATTTGTGTTATCATCCATCTTTATATCATGAGGTAGTATTTTAAAGTTTCTATAATTTTTATTTCTTTTTCCTATTTTTAAGTTTTTAAATTAACATACAAGTTATTTTCTTTTGCAACGTCTCAGAGGAATGTTTTGTTTAAAAATAAATACAATTAAAATTTTATTAGCGATGAATAAAAATTAATGTTCAATTTGTTGGGTAAAATACTCTCCTTTTTAAACAAATTCTATCGTAAACGATTAGTTTTTAAGAATAAGTATCAACAAAATAGATAGGATTTACCAAAGTATATAGAAATTAAATTATATTAACTTTGAGTTATTATTCAGACTATTATTTCAAGTTATGATGCAAGAATATGACACTAAAATCAGGAAGACGATCCATATAAGAGTTATTCATACATCTTTGGATTTATTATATATTTGACACTATAACAAAATACTTATCAATTAAAGCTCATACAGTTAAAGATATAATAACTTCATGACTGTAATAAAGTAGTTGTTTAGTAAAGTTTATGATAGTATTAATAATCTGACATTAAAAAAAGTTAATAATTGGCATACCATTAACATCAAGAAAAAAGTAAATTATAAGTAAGTTATTTTTTAAACATAAACATAACAAACTTCAAAATTAAAAATAGCTAAATTCTAAAAAATTGAAGGGTAATATTCTAAAGGAAAGAATATAATAAAACATAAATACAATAAGAATATACAATCATTCTATTTATCTAATGGACTATAACTTCATAAGTATTCATGACAAAGAGACTTTGGTGATAATATTGTAAATTCATAAAAAAATACTTCTTTATAACAACAATTATTTAATCTTCATGAAGGTTATAAATAATTAACAATGTACCAATTATTTTTTTAGAATGTAAATAATTTATTTGTCATAGGTACTTTGTTTTACTCAAAAACTAAAATTTGTAAGATTAACTCAGCTATTATTAAGTATGAAAATAGATACATGAGATTCTGTTAATTGAAAAATTTAACTATTCTATAAAAACACGATAATATAATCAAATTTATAGAAAAATATGTTTGTTTGTAAAGCACATATATCATTAATGCCTATACAAATCAAATGACATTAATAAATTATAACTAGTATCATTCTTCAAATTATATGCATATGATAATTAAAAAACAAATTAACAATTGTATCGCTTTATACAATAAAAGATGAAAATGTTTAAAAGAGTATTTTTTTTTCTTTTATTATTGAAATTATCTTCATAATAACAAATCGCATCTTTAATAAAACCATTTCTTTTAAACAAAAATAATAAATTTATTTATTCTTAAATTTTATATATAATTAAATCAATTGTGTGTTTTGTTTATATTTTCTTTCAATAGTTACATAAAAGTGAAATGCCAAATGTTGAATCAAAATTGCGATAAAATAAAAGTTTGTTGAAAAACATTTGTAACATTCAAAAATGTTATAATAATCACAAAATAAATAAAACAATATACTAAAGTATGTCCATGTATTTTAGAAGCTATGATGAAAATTATTAGCTCTTTAGATGTTCTCTCTTTTATCCATAAGAATATCTTTTAATCTGTAAAAATAAAATTATAAATAATGTCATAATTCAAAGAAAGATTAAATAATAGTTTAATACCTTTTATCTCTTCTCAATAATTCTTATATTAATAAATAATTAAAATGAATACATTATTGGCATTGAAGTGACCTGCTCTTAGATTGTTTCTTTTCATATTTAGGTGTTGTTCCAGATATGTCAGTATTTCTTTTATTTATAAGAATATACCTTTTATTGTCTCTGTCCTCTTCTTGAGGAAGCAATTCAGTTTCAATAACACTTATGAAATCTTCTTCTGGTTGTTTTACAAAACAAGCTTGTTCCTCAGTCGACTCGACTACTATTTGAGTGTTCTTTAGTTCTTTTTCATCTTTCCTTGTGACTATAGGTTTGTTGATAAGCTCTTCTTTCATCAACATTTCTGCTGCTTTCAGTCTATGCTCACGAATTCGAGAGGATCTTCTTTTTGTTCTTGGTAATTGGTTAAACTCTTCCGCTTCTATTTCAATTTTGCACTTGGTGCAATATATGTTATCTCGAAGATAGTCTCTCGTGGTGAGAAAATCTTTGCATCTAGCACACCGCTGTCCAAACGGAGAGATATCAGACATTTTATCGAAAAAGAAAGAACTTAGAATTGTTCTTTATAAAAAAAACACATTTTATTTTTCTTTTTTTTTTGTTATTTAAAAACCCTTTTTTTAAGAGAAAGATAGAAGAATTGAAAAGAAGGAATGAACACAACAACACAATATCCTTGTTATATTCTCTGCAAAGAGGGACTTACTTTTTTTGAAGACATTCCAAAGACGTCAGTATTTAACATTGAATTTGCAAAAGCAAAACTTGCAGGTTATGCTCCCAACAAAGTTATAATTATTGATGACAAAGGAATTATTATACTTAACCAAACAACAAAAGAAGTTATTAAAAGGATTGAAATGCTTCATATTGATAGGTTTAGTGTTTCTCCTAGTGGGAGATATATCACCGTATGGCAACTCATTCCATTGCAATACACTCAAGGGGTAAATGGATCAGGACCCGTTAAAGTAAAACAAGACCAAACAAATACATTAAGTGTATTTGACATTGAAAAAGAAACAAACGAACCAATTTTTTCATTATTACAAAAACAAATTCATGTCTGGCCAATTATTCAATTCAATATCACTGAAACTGTTGCAATTCATCTTGGTAGTACTGTAACATTCTATAATGTTTCAGGGTCTTCATTTGTTCGTGCAGAAAAACAATTTAATAATACATTAGTAAGAAATTTTGCATGGTCTACTAATCCAGAAACACCAGATACATTTGCTTTGTTTGTTCCAGAGAATTCTAAAAAAAATGTCCCTGCTACATTTAGAGTTGGTCATTTTCCTGACATTGTTCGTGTTATTTCATCTTCAACATTCTTTAAAGCAGGTTCTTCTGAATTAATATGGTCTCCTCGTGCTAATATTGTATTATGTAAGGCACAAACCAATATTGATTCTACAGGCCAAAGTTATTATGGTGAAAGCTTCCTTCATATAGTTAATGTAGTTGATTCATCTAAAAACATGAGTCTGCCACAACCAGATGGTCCAGTGTATGATGTGTCATTTAATAACGATGGAAGTTTGTTAGCTTCAGTTGCAGGATATATGCCTGCTACTGTAGAAATATTTAAAGTTACTCGACTTGGTAAATTAGAGTCAATTAAAAAATTTCCTAAACAAAGTAGAAACGAAGTTAAGTTTTCACCAAATAGTCAATTTCTTGCTGTTGCTGGATTTGGTAACTGTCCTGGTGAGGTAGATGTCTATGAAACTACAAAATGGAATTTAGTTGCTGAGTTTTCTGCTCATTGTACTACAGAGTGGTATTGGACGCATGACTCAAAGGCATTAGTTTTCTGTGGATGTTTCCCAAGAAGACATTTTGATAATTTTATTAAGGTTTGTCCTATTAACGCACCAGAATTACCTTCAGTTGATTTTGGTGATAAGTTATATCATCTTAATTTAAAACCTCAAAACCCCATTAAAGATGAAGTTCAATTTACTGTCATTCAAAAGAAAAAAGAAGAAGAAACAGCTGCATATGTACCACCCTCTCTTAGAGGAAAACCTTCATGTGTTGAAGATGACAATGATCCTATACCAGGTCAACATGTCAAGAAATTTACAAGAAAACCAAAAAAGAAAGCAACTAAGGAACAAAAGAAGTAATAAAATAAGAAAAGGTTTAATTTAATATCAATATTTAAAAAATAATTTTATGTTTAATTAAAATAAAGAAAAAAAAAATAATAAAGTTATTAATTAAAAAATAGTTTTTTTAATATATTTTAATGATGTATGATTTTCTTAAAGTGGAATTTTACTCATTTCACGAAGAGCATCAACAGCAGTTAAGACTGTTGGGTCTAAACTACTTTCAACGTCAGAAGCAAAAGTATTTAATCTTCTATTAGCAATTGCCATACACATTGCTCCAAATCTAACCCATTTTAATCCACTTGAGATTAAACTAAGAATAGAAATCTCCATTTCTAAATTTTCTGGTTGAACTCCATCAAAATCAAAGCAAAGTAATTTATCAATAGACTCTACAGTCTCTGGTAATTCTTCAAATAATAATCTACCTTGACAATTAAAGAACCCTGGAACAGTTGTTGTAATACCAAGTTTATGAAGAAGTTTATTTTTTTCTGAAGCACGAACAAGAGCATCAACCATACGTGGGTCTGGTTGAGAGGCATAAGCATGAATACCACCTTTATAACGGCAAGTATTTGCAGCACCTTTATTAAATAAATCATCAACAATATTTTCTAATTTAACAATTTGAGGAGATTGTGGTGGAATGTCATAAAAGAGACCAGTATTATCAAGACCAATAGAGTATTTAGTAATAATGGTAGTTCCTAATTTAGTTGAAGATTGTAAAGCACCAGAAGTTCCAATACGAATAATATTAACAGGTTCTTTAACTTCAATTGGTGTACGAGAATTAATATCAATTGCTTTTAAAGCAAGAACTTCATTTAAAACAATTTCTGCACTACCAGTTCCCATACCATGAGTAATTACAGACAATCTCATTCCATCTCCAATAGTATAACCAGTCATTACACACAATCCTCGATGGTCTTTACGGAAAATATCTTTTGATTTATCAAACACAAGTTCAGCAATTTTTGGAACACGTTCTGGGTCTCCAACCATAATAATATTATTTGCAACATCGTTTGCAGTCACTTGTAAATGGTAAATTACTCCATTCTTAGCAGGAAGGGTAGCTTCATTAATATTTGCGCACATACTTTTATAGAATTCAAAGTTATCCTAACGGCAATCTTTAAATACTATATAATGCAATGTAGAACTTTTAGAAGTATTAACTAATTGTTTTTGTTAATGCTTTATAATAAACAGAATGTCTCAGAGCTGTGCAGAACAATAAAAGTTTCTTCCACACTATTTCCTTTTCTTTCTGTTTTAGATAGAATTTTATAGAAGAATTAATTCTATTTTAATAACAATTCTCTTGCTATTTTTTGTTTTTGTTAGTTATGAGTAATAAAAACAAAAAAGTTTAACTCAACTTGTTTCTTAAAGAAGTAATATCAAAATAAAAAATGTTATTCAAAAAGTAATAATTTGTTATAACTTATTAATTTGTGTTTTTAATTTTTTCAAAAAAAAAACAGTTAGGGTAAAACTAATAATTTACTTGGATAGTCAATATGTCTAAAGTTATCGTTATTGATTGCCATGGACATGTTCTTGGTCGTGTAGCTTCAGTTGTTGCAAAGAATCTTCTTCTTGGAAAAAAATTTGTTCTTGTTAGATGTGAAGATCTCCAAGTATGTGGAACACTCAAAATGAGATTAGTTCAATGGGAACTTTATCAAAGAAAAAGAGTTAATACTAACCCAACTCGTGGTGCTTTCCATCATCGTTCACCAGCAGATATGGTTCGTAAAGCTATTAGAGGAATGCTTCCAAAGAATAATTATAGAGGAAAGCTTGCACTTAAGAATTTGAAATGTTTTGAAGGATGTCCAGCACCATATGACAAAATGAAGAAATCATCAATTCCAGCTGCAGCAGCAATTTATTCATTCAACCCAACAAGAAAGAGAACTCTTCTTGGAGAACTTGGAACTGCAGTAGGATGGAAAATATGCTGATGTTGTTGCTAAAAATGAAACCGAAAGAAAAGAAAAAGCTGCTAAATGGTATGCTGCTAAACAAATGAAACAAAAGGCTATTGCAGAAGCTAAAGAAAAGATTCTTGCAGATGAAAAGTATAAGGCTAAAGTAGCTATCCTTAAGAA
>NW_001915047.1:25626-33071 GCF_000208925.1 Entamoeba histolytica HM-1:IMSS
CCTCATAAATGCAGTATAGTCTAGTTTTGTTTGTTGAGAATTTATCACTTGTTTGATAATATGTCCATCTTGTAAATAGATGATTCTGTCAGCATAACATTCAATATCAGGATTATGAGTAACCATAATGATTGTTGTTCCTATTTTTTGATTTAATTCAAGAATTAAATTCATTACTTCTATTGTATTTTTGGTATCTAAATCTCCTGTTGGTTCATCCATTAATAATAATTCTGGTTCATTTGATAATGCACGTGCAATAGTAACTCGTTGTTGTTCTCCTCCTGACAATTCAGAAGGAAGATGGTTCATTCGGTCTTGAAGACCAACTAATTCAAGAAGTTTAATTGTTCGTTCATGTCGTTGTTTTTTATTCAGTCTTCCAAGTATTTTCATAGGGAGTTCAACATTTTCATAAGCAGACATTGTAGAAAGGAGGTTATATGTTTGAAATACAAATCCTATTTTTTCTAGACGAAGGTTTGCCATAAAAGATTCTTTTGTTTTTTCATTGATTTCTGTTCCAAACATTGTAAGTTTCCCATGAGAAGGTTTATCAATTAACCCAATCATATTGAGGCATGTAGTTTTTCCTCCTCCACTCGGACCACGTAACATAACAAATTCTCCTTTTCTAATACCTAAAATCTCAGACTTACTACCAAATGAAATATCTCTAACAGCAAATACTGATTCATTTCTTCCTTCTATTTTATACTCTTTTTCAAGATGTTCTGCTGATACTATTACTTCTCCAAATAATTTGTTTTGATTAGAATTTATTATATTAGGATCAGTCAAATTTTCAATTTAAAGAATTATTTGATGAAGATAACTAAGTAATTTGATAAGAAGAATGATGAATTTGTATTTAAAAAGATTTAGTACCATTAATGAAGCATTCATTAGAGTTTCAAAAAATAATAGACTTAATAATAATTTTAAAAATGAAGCAAAAGTAAATACTGATACTAACACATCCAATTTTATTCATTAATTTTTGTTTACTTGAAGTAACTCTAAGAAATCATGAGGAATAGAAAATGTACCATTTACAATTTTTTTAATATTTATTAATTCTTCTTCATCATAATCATTCAAATTAATTTCTACAACTCTACCCGGTTCTTTGAATATTCCAAGTACATTAAATAATAGATTAATTCTTTCACTTGACATTTTAGAAATTTGATTTGTTAAGACTTCTTTTTCTTTTATTGTCATTTGCTTTCTTTGATATTTTGTTCCTCTAATTTTAGCCATTTTTTCTTTCATTTCTTCAATCTCTGCTTCATCACAATAATAGAAATTACTATGTTCATATATTGGTCGAACAGCTACTGGAAGAAAAGTAGGTGTAACACTAACTTGTTCTGGAAGTATTAATTTTGGAGGATTATTCTCTAGAAACGCAGAGTTAAACATTTTATCGAATTTTTTCATTAAATTAATAGCAGACTGATGTATTGAATTTTCAGAGGAATTATAAATTTTTGCATTTTCAAATATTAATTTCATATCTTTTTTGAAATCTTCTTTTGTTTTATATAGCCCTTTACTAAGTTTAATTGATACTGTTTCTAAATCCATTGGATGTTTAACAATTTTATAATAATCTAAAATATTTAATGCAATGGGATCTACTTCTGTTTTAAATGGTTCACTTTCTTGATTATTCATTATAGCACCTAATATTGATGAACATATTACAAGGTCTTTATTCATATGAAGTTTACCTGATACTACTTCAATATCTATTTCTTTTTTTCTAGAAATTTTTTTCCCATTTCTTGATTTATCTTTTAACAAAACAGAATTTTCTTCTTCAATGCCTTTCATTAATTTTATTCTTTTTGGATTTTTATTTGTCTTTCTTGAATATGAATGATTTACTTCTTTTTCTGGAATTGATATATCATCACTAAGATGGACTTTTTCTAAATAGTCTAAATGAAAACCTTGCTTTGTAGGATCTTCTTCATCTGAATGAACCATTGAAGAATTGTATGAAACTGGATGATCTCTAGATAATACCTGAGAATAACTTTGAGTGTTATTTATATCAATAGGCTGTCGAAATTGATCTAATGGACTTGGAAGTTTATTTTGTTGTTGTGTTTTTGTTTTAGTAATATTTTTAATAAATGGATTATCTCTAATACTTGGAAGTTCATTTGTTGGCATTTGACTTGTTTCATTTACTTGTTGATTAACTGATTTAGGTTGTACTTGTTGAAGGGGATTTAGATTATTAAAAGAAGGACGAAGGGGTGCGATATTAAGAGAGTTTTGTTGATGAATTGATTGTATGTTTTGAAGTTTGTGCTTTTCTTGAAAGGCAACTCTAAATGGTCCAAAACACGTGTTAACACACCCTAATCCTGTCCCACTTTGTTTTTTTCTTTCAAGCTCATCTCCTTGGTAAAAAATATTATTAATTTGATAAGGAATTGGTCCACTAATTTTAACTTCATCAAGTTCTTCTTCTGATAACACTACTGCTTCGTATGACCGTTGTTTTATTTTTGTTTGTTCAGCATCAGGAAACATTTCAGAACTTTCACCTATACTATCCTCATCGTCTATTGTCATTTCTTCAAAAGCAGGTATTTTGCCAGTGTCATCGGTAAAGGATAAAATTATCGGCTCACGGAATGGTTCTGTCATTGTCTAAAGTAAAATTAACAGTTTTTTTTTCAGACTCACGTAATGTTTGTTTCTCATCAATTGAAAAGAATAAACTATATTGTCAATTCAAATAAAATAATTCTTATTATTTTAATTATTAATGATTCCACGTCATTAATCATTTCAAGATCCAAAAAAATAAAATAAAAACAAAAAATAAAAATAAAAACTTCATCACGACTTTTCATCTTAAAATAATAAAGAAAGGCACATTAATGGAAATTGTTCATGACCAAAAATATTACGATTCTATTGCCTTACAATTACTAACATTATTAGCCCAAAATTCACTTGCAGAGTTTCATATTCAAATTGAATCATTACAACAAGAAGCTCATTATAATAATAATATTAAACAAGTTATTTCTATGGAACAATTCTTCATAGAAGGAAGATATAATCGTGTATTAGAAGGAGTTCAATCACTTCAATTAGGAGATATTTCATCATTGTTACCATTATTAAAACAAACATTAGTAGAAGCTGTTGCAGCAACAATAGAAACAGCTTATCATATTCTTCCAATTGACTATACTAAGAAAGTATTAATGATTTCAAATGATTCTGAATTCAATGAAGTAGTAGCAAATGTTTGTTGTTTAATATATTTCATTCATTTAATTAAAATAAATTTAATATTATTGTAGCATCAATGGAAAATTGAAGGAAATCAAATAATTTTTGAATTGCCTAAAGTGGATAAAAAGAAAGAAGAGACATTAAGTTCATTTGAAAATATTTCTGATTCACTTTCCTTGATTAAAG
This sequence comes from Entamoeba histolytica HM-1:IMSS, assembly GCF_000208925.1. Classification (NCBI taxonomy): domain Eukaryota; phylum Evosea; order Mastigamoebida; family Endamoebidae; genus Entamoeba; species Entamoeba histolytica. Next base: position 29,080 of record NW_001915047.1, read on the forward strand.
AAATGGATGAAATGATGTAATTTCATTGTTTTGATTCTTTGATTTATTTGGTTAATAAAAATAATAAACAAATGAAAGAGAAAAAGGTTTGTATTTAAAATATAATCATCTTTCTTAAACAAGATTTCTTGCAACTTGTTTTGCTCTTCTATAAATGATTCTTTTTGTAATGATAAAACCAAATAATAACACTAAGAAGATAAGGAAGATAATAATACCAACTGTAAAGAAGAGATTTTTATATAACCATTGACCAACATTTTGTACTACTTCAACTAATTCAACTTGTAATTTAAAATTTTGATATACTGCATTTATATCATTTCCATCTCCAATTTTAATATCTACTGTAACATAACCATCAGAAAGAAGTTGAATAAGATTAACAAAAGGATCATTAAACTGAATTTTTACTCTGACTTGATTGGAATTATCAATAGAAAATTGTGTTTGTTCTGTTTCTCCAACATATACTTTTTTCATGTGACTGAAATAATCACCAATTAATGTTACTATAGACCCTGCTTTTCCTTTTACTGGGTCTGTCCTCCATATATCTGGCCATTCTTCTACTTCGCCATTACATAATTCACTTTGATTCACACATGTAATTACTCCACCATATCCAGTAACACTAATACTATCTCCTGATGGACAAAGAATCCAATTTCCATTAACATTAACTCTATATCCTCGGTCTACACATTTTACTCTATAACAACTAAAGTCACTAATTGGAATAGAATATTTCATTAAACTAGATGAAAAACATCTTGAATCTTTTCCATATGAACTTCCTCTATCAAGGAATGATAATGAGGCAATATTTTCTGTTGATAATACACTCTTTTCATAACATTGACCTCCTGAAACTAATGTTGTGTGAATACAATAATCCATTAATTCAATCATCCCTCCTTTAGTTGGGTCTTCATAATTTTGATAAATTTTAGGCAAATCTTTACGAACAGAAGTATCACAAATTCCAATGGCTCCTCTATCAGGAGTACATCCCCTTGCTTGAGTCTCACCATAATATGGCGCTTGTGTTGGCCAATTAGAACATTTGAAAAAATCTTTTTTCATACCTTTACCCCATGTTAATGGTTCAGCAGCACTATAATTAACTGAATAAGTTCCTAGGTCTTCAAAATATGCCAATGTGAAATTAGAAATGACTGAATAAGATGATGCTGTTCCTGTCATAATTTCATTATAAAGAACTCTTTTTTCCCAATGAGCTCCTGCAGTTCCACTTCCTCCACCATCCTCAAACTCTACATATGAAATTGAATTATCACCAAAATGTTCTCGAGCAACTTTAAGAACTTTTTCACTGGTAACAACAGGTACTGTCTCTGTTCCTCTTCCTTTAGAAATAGACATCATACCAGTAGGTGATACAAATCCCATTGCATGCATTGTTTCATGAAGGACAGTATGGGCATTGATTCTGAATTTTCCTTCACTAACATCTAAATTTGCTGGATTAATATTTGTATAACCAAAAATATTTCGTTTCTGATTATTTGGATTAGTAGAGCTTGCATCAGCAGCACTTCCACATGATGCAGCATAAGCTAATACAGTTTGTGATTCAATAGGATGTGCCGTAACATACATTACCATTCCAATATCATCAGCAATTGAGCTATCTTTTATACTAGAAATTTCTCCACATCTATCTTTATCTTTTATACTTGATTTTAATGTGGCTAACGTTCCTTTATGTACTCTAAAATATTTCTTAATTAAACGTTGTACTTCGTCTATAATCTATTTGATTAATTCATTTATTTTATTTTTTTTTACACAATAATAAAACTAACTCTTATAATATATGCCTTTTTCTCTTGTGTTAACAAATTATCTTGTGTACAGGTTCCTGATACAACAAAACAAACAGGTGGAGTACTTACATATCCACTACCATAATTTAATGCATTAGTATCAAACTTAACATTTAATGGAACCCATTCAGAGTCATCACTTGCTAATTTTCTTTTTGGATGATACAATGGACTTTCTGTTTTTTGTTGTATTTGAGAAAAGATACATTCAGCGAATGTAAATGAGATGAGTAGTAATACAATCAACATAGTATTATTAATTCAAAGTTTTTTTTTATTTTTCTTCTTATATAGTTTCTTAGTTTATTATTATTTGTAGCTTCTAGTGCCAAATTCCATTCATCATTTCAATTTTTACAAAAAATGTGTTAAAGCTTTTCTTTTTGTTATTAAATAGTAATAATTATTCCTCTTTTTCTTAATAAAACTCAACAAAAACTTTATTTTATTTTGGTATTTAAAATGGTTAAAGTTATTAATATATAACTATACCTCATTATATTAACAACTTATTGTTTCAGTGGCACATCCTGGATATGAACAACACACATATTCTCAAAAAGAAATTGAAGAATTAAATAATGAAAATTTAAAATTACAACATGAAATTGAAATGTTACAAGAAGAAATAAAGAAATCAAAAGTTCATCCGATTAATTTTACTCCACCAATTGCAAAATTAGAGGTAAATCCAAAAATTTATCGATTTAGACCATTTATTATAAAATTAACAATAAATACAAGTTTTGGTATTGAATTTACTGGAGAAGAAGTTCTTTCTGCTATTACTAAAGCAAAGATAAGAAAAGAAAATGATATGTTTACAAATATTACTACATGTTGGTGTTCGTCTAATAAAGAAGTAGTTGAAATTGGTGTTTCAAATACTGGAGCTATTGGACCTTATCAAACAGATGAAGGATTTGTTTATGTTCTTGACCAATGTAGAAGCCATTGCACAAGTAGTAGAGATCATCATCATGGTAGATTAATATTGGTTGTTGATCAATTACCAGGAATACCACCAATCCTTTCTAATGGATTTGAGTTATGTGCTAGAATTAAAGGAGAATTACCAGAAGATGTCATTCCATATTCTAAAGACCAAATTATAACACCTGTTCCAAATGTAAGAGAAAAACATCGTGTTGATTTACAATATGATTCAGTCGATTTATTGTTTACAGCAGTATTTGTATTTGCATCATCAATGACACAACAACAAGTAATGGAAACATTGAATGAAATTGTCTCATTTTTGAAGAGTACAGAAGGGTATATTTCAAGTTATTCAACAGACTCAGCAGGAATGTATGTATTATATTGTTATTATTCAACATATCCATTAAGTTGTTCTGCGTCAATACAACTTAAAGCATATCTTTCTAATGAACAAAAAAATTATATGAATCAAGATCTTCATTTGTCTGGTCAAATGAGATTGTTAGCAGTAAGTTTATGAACATTTCTAATTGACTTATAAAAATGAACAAACCAAAATACATTCATCTTTTCATCTCAATTTTATTTATACAAAAGTATATTTTTATTCGTTATTTCAGGTATTTGGATGATTAAAAACAATGATATATCTTGTCTCTTCTTTATGACATTTAAACCTAAACAATCCAAAAACTGAGGATATTTTGAAGAATGTATGTCCAAAACAAATAAGAATTAACACAACCCACAGTTATTTTTAATGTTTTTATATAAGATTTCTCTTTAAATCAAAAAAATCAAAATATTCTAAAAACAAATAAAATTAAGTAATGAAGTGGCATTATCTTATTAGATTAAATTGTACTAATGAAACAAAAGTTTTTTTAGGTATTTTATTTTATTAATGATAAGTCTAAAATGGTTTGTCTATAATATAAAAGTATAATTCTATAAAAATATATTCATAAACTAATAAACAATCAATTTCACTTATAATATCCAACAAACAATGAAATAGTCGTTGGTTTGTGAAAATAAATCTAGTCCATCTTTTCTTTGATATATATTATTGTTATTCAATAAGTATTAACTAATTCAAATGATTGTTTTGATATAACAAAATGAAGAATTGATGAAATGTAGTAATAAATACTATTTAAAACATTAACATCAAAACTACATGAAGAAAAAAACTATCTC
>NW_001915046.1:0-33104 GCF_000208925.1 Entamoeba histolytica HM-1:IMSS
TATCAAGAAAGATATTAAAAGAATTAAGAATTGAAAGAAAACTTGATAAAGATGTCAAATTAATTGAAACTAAATACAGTGTTGAAGAAAAAAAGAAATATAATATGTTAGTTTTAGATACTATCTTCAGAACATATTTTAGAGTATTAAAAGAAAATCAAGAATCTCCATTAGTTCCTTTAGTTTTAGAAGGAATGTCTATTCACACTCATAAAATTAATTATGACTTTATGTTAGATATTATCAAATTATTACAACAATTACTTGAAAACAAAGCAGACAAATTACAACCAATTGATACTATTAGAGTCTGTTATACTATTTTTAATACATTAAAACTTCAAAATTTCCTTGTTACAATTGATAATGTTCAATTTTATGAATCAATGTATAAGGTATTAGACCAAATTCTATTATTCCAAGATGATTTTATTGGAGAACAACACATTGATAATAGACAAAAATTAGTTGGTGTATTAAAAATTATGCTTCTTGATATTAAACAATTGCCTCCAGTTAGAATTGCTTCATTTGTTAAAAGAATATTAATTATGATGTTGAACTGTGACTCTTCTATAGCTTTAGACTTCTGTGCTATTCTCACTTGGATCTTTAAAAGATATCGAGATACTTTTATTGGTCTTATTGAACAAGAAAATGGATTTGGTATTTATAATCCATCAGTCCAACAACCAGACCATTCAGGTGCAATCAACTCATGCTTATGGGAACTAACATTGTTACAACTTCATCATAGTCCTCAAATAAGAAAATGGGTTGATTCAATAAAAATTCTTCTAACTAAACACTGATTGAATATGGTATTAATAATTTCTTTCTTGTTATGTCATTTATCAAACTTAAGTCATTAAGAAACAAATAAATCAATTTAACACTCCTCCATTGATTTTTTTGGTATTTCAAAATTCTTTTTATATTTATTATTTGCATCATCAATCAATGCCTTCAGTTGTTCATACAATTTTTCTTTATGTTCAACTTGTTTTTCAAACAGAAGAGCATAATACTTTTTTGCTTGATAGGGTCGATAAGAGTTTAATGCTTGGTGCATTGTAGAAATTAATAACCGAAGATGATAAACATAAGGTGTAATAACCTCATACCTATGTGGTTGATTCATTTGTTTAGAAATAATGGCAAGATATGCTACAAGGATTGAGTGGTTTAATTGTTTTAACTGATCTCTTACATCTTTTGTTCTATCAAGTATCTCACTTGGGAACAAATCGGTTTCCTCTCTTTTGACAGTTCTATTAAAAGAAAAATAAGTTTCATCATCACCTAAACAAGCAGGAGGTTTAGGCCAAGTACTTTCATCATTACTTTCCCATTCTTGAATAAAGTGAGGAGGATCAAGGTATTTTTCCGCTGACATCTTTGAATAACATTTTAAGTTTTATTATTTGTGATATTAAAAAATAAAACAAAAAAAATAAATTAAAAAGTTAGTTTTCAATTAATTGGTTTAATTCACTTACAATCAATTTGATTGCTTCTTTATCAATTGGTTCTTTTTTATATTGTTCATTTAATTTAGAAATAACGTCAGCAATTACTTGGTGTTGTTGTTGGGACTGACAATTCTCTTCATTACTTTTTTTCTCTTTGTTTACTTTTTTTGTACTTGGTGTTTCTCCCCATGGAGATTCAACAATCCACGATGGAGTTTCATTTGAATTAACAGCTTCAAGTGTTGCAGGTGATGCTCTAGTACCAATAGGTCCAGAAGAATTCATAGAAGAGTAATGACGAGGACTAGATGAATCTTTCTTTCCATGTAAGAAGGATGTTAATTTTTGGGTAATATTTGGTTGTTGAGTTTGTTGAGGTTTAGGAACAATAGGATAATTTCCTTCAGCAATATTAACTGCTAATTTAATTAAATTATGAAGATTTTCTACAGGTGGAAATTTAGTTACTCTTTTCATTATATAGATATAGTCATCATGTTCTACAATATCGTTTCGAATGTAATGTAACATTGCTAAAAAGAATCCATCACAAAGCTTTAACGAATTACCATAAGCAAATATAGCATCCCATATTATTACAGAATCAGCTAATAAAAATTCTCTTGCAAACATCATTTTTAACCATTTAATACCAAATACACTTAATACTTGATGTTTTAATAAAATTGAATGATATTGACTATCATATTGATTTAAATTATCAAAGATTGCTTCACATTTCTCTTGAATCTTTGAACTATTGTCTGCCACACTTCGTTTGAGATCTCTGAATTCATATAATACACCAAGGTCTTTCATAAGATATTCGAAAGTAATGTATGTATCTTCCTCAAGATATTTTGAATTAAACATTTCTAATAAAATCTTATTTCATTATTATTATATTTCTTATGTATTTAAATAAATAAAAAAACTACAAACAGATTTATTTGGTTCTTCTAAACTAATTTGTTCAGAGTGTTCTTTAATAAAAGTAGTAGTAATATCAGTATCAAATGTATGATATATAATTGCCATAATTTCATGAAATCCTTGTTGATAATTTTTGTCTGTATGATCCTTAGCAAAAACATAACACATTCTTGTAATTTTTTCTCTAAATTGAGGATCAGTAAAGTATTCTTGATCAGAAAATAATCTATTAACATCTGCCTCAACTCTCCTAAGAATGTCTTTATTAAATTTAATTTCTGGGTCTTCTGTAGGTGGAGCTAAAGGATCAACAAATGCAACTTTTGGTTCTAACTTTTCTTTATTTTCCCAATGCCTTTAACTATCAGTTATGATTTATATACAATAATAATAACAAACATTGCCCTTAAATCATCATAATTTTTTCGTTGTTTATTCATTACCTCAATCCATTCTTCACTGGCTTGAGGTTTAATTATTTTTAAGAAAATTTTCCATGCAAGTGGACGTAATGCCTTATTTAATCCTTCTTCAATGGCAATTTTCTTTAACTTTTCAAATCCATTAGATTCAAGATAAAGACTTTTGAAAATGCCTGTAATTGAATCACTCATCAATTAATGAAAGATGTCGCTTTCTTTTTGAGATTTTTTAAGTTTTTAGAACTATACTTTAAGTATATTTTTAGTTTTTTTTTTACTTTTTATTACATAAAATTTTTCCTTGTTGCTTCATTTTTCTTTAGTTAAGAAAATAGAATCTTGGAAAGAAATAAAATAATCTTAAGCTTTAAACTTCTTTAAACAATATTAATACGTCTTTAGATCAATTATTCCTCTTCATTTTTACTCAATTTTATTCACTTAATCTTTCAATTCATTTATTATTTTATTTTTTTATTAATTTGAATTAGAGTCTTTTCTATATTTTAAAAAATAAAATTAATAGAATTATTATTCATTTTGTTGACTTGTTATAATATTATTAATATTATTATAGTATTAATAACCTTATTACATATGATAGTCTTATAATCAATTAATTCCTTCACTTAGATAGATTATAATGAAAAAAACCAAAAAAAAATATCTTTCTTTTTACATGAAAAAATATTCTTCATTTAAAATTTTTGTTATTCATAATTAATAAAAAAGAATAGTTATTACTTTATTATCTTGAGCTTTGATGAAAATACTTCTTCTACTGTAAAATATTCCTAAATTTAAAAAGCTTTCTTTTTCTAAATTAACGTTATTACAAAAACATCAAAAATGATGTTTAAATCAATTTCACAAAACGTTAATTCTATAAACATTCTTGATTGTTTCGATATGTTCTAAGCATTTTTTAAGAGAAGATTTTTTAATGATTTAGAAACAGTTTTCTATTTGATGAGGTATAATGTTTAGACAAACTCAACGACATTTGTAATTTTAAAAAAAAGTGAATCTTCAAAATACTATTCATTCTTTTTATGTCTGAAGCATATCAAATTTATCCTTCTCTTGTTGTTACATTTAATGAAGATGTTAACAATCTAAAAGAATTATCTAAAGGAACTATATTAGAACCATTTTTTACTGACAATAGTCCAATTAGTAGTGATATGACTGAAATAGTTGCTGTAAATGACTACATTCAAAAAAATTCATTAGCCGATCTTCCTGATGTATTTGTTTGTGAGAAGGTAGAAAAAATGATACAAGGAGGGGTCAAACCTTTTCAAGCAATGGAATTTGGTAAAGTTTTAGGGAATAATGATAGGATGAGTTTATTCTTTGAAATGATTAAACCTTCAACAATGTATGTTATTGCTCGAGAAGATGAGAATAAAATTTTAAGACTATTTCTATTTGGGCTTTATAAAATGAAAGTACTCTCTCCACCTGTTCTACATATTGTTAAACAAATGTATTTTGAACCAATGAATATTCCATGTCAATCAAAGATTAAAAAACCAAAGAATGAAATTTCTGAATTAGTGAATTATAGACTAGGAGACATGGAAAATGCCTTAGATGAGATGAGAAAGAAAGTTAGTCAATTGACAATGAAGATTACTCTAATTGAGTCTGAACATTCACCAATAATTCAGACAAATAACATCCATGAAGAACAAGTAAAAATTCAACCAAAAGATAATCCTTTTATTTTTGTTTGTAAGGAGAATAAAACATATATTAAAGTTATTGATGGAACATTAAGAGGAAATATTTATTATGTTGATTATATTAGTGAAAATATATCAATTAAAATGGAAAATGACCAACTTTTTATTACTGACTCTGAAGGAAATAGTATTGATAAACATCAATTGGATGTATCACAGAAAATAGAATTGTTATGGGAAGTGATTGATCCTATCTTTAACAATAATGTAGAAGATATGAATGTTGAGTCAAAAACACTTAATGAAAATTGGAAGTTATTTGATGATTTATTAAATAATATTTAATATTTTAGTCATTAACTTATTAAATTAATTTGTTTTTCTTTTTGTAATAATAAAAAATCAAATCAGTTTATTATCTATTCTAGTTCTTCATTTTGTTCATGTTCATCACTATAACTATTTTCTTCATTACCATTAACATCTTCATCAATGCTATCTTTCATTTCTTCATCAACACTATCATCTTCAACAAATTCCTTACGAGCTTTTTCTAATAGTTTTTCATTCTTAAAATCAAACCCACTAGCTTTAACTTCTTCATCTAAATTCTCTGTTTGCTCAATATCTTTTAAAGTGATAACTTCTTCAGTTCCAAATCCAAACCTTTTCCAAAAAAAGGTTTTAATACATCCAACATCACGGTCAAAGAATTCTTCAGCTTCAGAACAATGAACACTAACCATTTGAGGAAAATCAATCATTGTCAATTTGTCATCATCACTTAATATAAGATTAAATTCATTCAAATCACAATGAATTAATCCACATTCAGCTAATTTAACTGCAAGATCAAGTCCTTGATGGAAAACAGCAATAGGCTCTTCTATTTCTCTAACATTTGCTAATAAAGTTCCTTTAACTCGTGACATTAAAACACAATGTCTATTACAATCAACTGGGATTGGAGTAGGGAAACCTTTTGCATATAATGCTTTCATAAAAGCAAATTCTTTTTGAGCAGATAAACGAGATAAATACAACCAATTGGTAGTCACACGACCTTTTGTATAATCTCTTTTCTTTTTGACAGCTCTAAATGATGTTCTTCCTAATCTATGGAATTTTAGTACTAAATCATCTCCTTTTTCATTAGTTGCTAAATAAATATCAGCTTCTTTACCAACTCCAATCTTTTGTGCAACACCAGTTATAACTCCTCGTTGTGTAAGTGTTCTTAATGCAAGATAATCATAACCAAGATATGTCAGTCTATATCCATTATATGGCATCGTTGAATGCCAAACAAGTTTGTGTTTATGTAAATCTTTCATAGACCGAACTACCAAGGATTGGTTTAATTTAGAAATTTGAATTATTAATTCTAATGGTACTAATTCGTGATTACGCATTCCCATCTCAATGGCTGTTAATACCCTAAACTCTTCTTTAGACATAAACCGAAAAAATGATGGGTCAAGCTTCACCATAGTAAATACATTTTAAAATTCTTTTGTTTTTTTCTATTTTTATAATATTTTTTGTTTTAGGTTTTTACTATAAAAATAGTATAATAATACTATATACAATAGTTTATACAAATATAATAAGAGAATTACCGTAAGTACATCTAAATTATAGTAAAATATAAATTAAAGAAAATTCATTGTATTAAAGAAGAACAATCCTTAAGTTATTGAGACGAGAAAAAGAAAAAAGTATAAAAACCCTAATGCGGAACTTGAGATAATGTAGATTACTCATCATGGGTATTGAACCAGCATTAGAAGCTATTGCTAGAAAATATAATTGTGACAAAATGATTTGCAGAAGATGTTATGCTAGACTTCCTCTCAGAGCTACTACTTGTAGAAAAAAGAAGTGTGGACATTCAGGAGATCTTAGACCAAAGAAGAAGATCCAATCAAAGAAATAATTGAGTTAGCTCTATGGTCTAATAATAAGATTTATTTAGGTTTATTTAATCTAGTTGAACGATGACTTTGATGTTTTCTATCAAAACTAATTAAACATAGAAAAATAAAAGGTATTAAGGGAAATAAACAACTGAAGAAAAATCTTATTTAAACGAATTCATATAAAATAGATATTTTTCATTGTATTAAACTCTTAAGTTTTTTATTAATTAAACCCTCTTATTTTTTTTATTATAAAATATAATTTTATTAACTATAAAATATAGTTTAAATGATGTTTTTATTTTAGGTTGTGATGTAACACAATTTCCCGAAAAAAGACGAAAAAATGAGCTAATAGGGGAAATAAAGAGAAATTTTTTCAAGAGAGTGAAATGAACTAATTTATTAAATCAGATATGTCGATTTCAAACGATGGAAAACGTATGAGAGGAAATAATGAAAGAAGAATTAAAAGAGACAAGCCATATAACAAAAGAAAGAAACAAATGTTTGTTTTAATAATTGATATTGAAAAAGAGTAAAAAGAAAAACAGAGAATGATTACATAGAGTGTCATCAGAAGATATACTCAATGACCAATTAGAGAAAATATTTGATAGAGTTATGTTTGTTATTCATTTATAAGATAAAATTATCTTTTTTCTCCTAAACAAGATGAAAAGACAATAAAAGAAAACTGTTTTTGTTATTAAGTTAAATAAAAACAATTATTGATTAAACATTAGATTACCTGATGAACTTGTTGAAATAAGATATGAGGTAATGAAACGTGTTGAACATGTGCTAAATCTAAATTATGTTGATTTTATGTTTAAAGGACAAGTATATGGATCAACCCATTATGGTTTATGTCTAAAAGATGGTGATTTAGATATCTGTTGTACTAGTCAGTCAGGAAGACAAGTAAATCCTATTATTCTAGAATCATTTGCTGACTGTTTTAAGAGAAGTTTGTTATTTATTTATTTTTTTTATTACTTTAAAAGGAGTTATGTAGTAAAAAAACTAAGATTAATGAAATAGGTAAATTTGAAATAAAAAATGTTATTGAGACTGCGAAAGTCCCTATTATCAAGATGGTTGACTTAGAGACTAAAGTAAAAATTGACTTATCATTCAATCAACCGGTGGCTCAAATCCATTCAGAATTCTTTTATACAATGATTACTTGCGTTAAACATTTTAGGATTGTTGCGGTATTATTAAAATATTGGTTAAAAATACGGAATTTGAATTGTCCATTTAAAGGTGGATTGTCATCAGCGGCGTTATGTTTTATGAGTTTGTTATATTTAATGCAATAATGTTAATGATTAACTTTTCTAGTATGTCATTATTTTACAACATTTGATCCCCCATTATTTCCATCTGATTTTCGATATTATTTAGTGCCTCCATGTGAGTTAAGAATTTTAGGAACTAAATTATCAGCACAAGTAACAATGCAACATACTCCAGCGAGTTTAGTTAAAGGGTTTTTTGATTATTATAAAAATTTTGACTTTGACTATCCTATTCAACCAACATTAGGTGAATTACCTGAAAATTACTTTCTTGTACCTGCAGTTATGACCGTATTAGATCCAATTTCACTTGTAAATTGTACTAAAGGAGTTTCAATGGATGGATTGAAAGCATTTAAAATGGAACTAACACGGGCAAGTAAAATACTAAATGAAGAGAATGATTTTAATAAATTACTAGAAAAACCTGTACCCTTTCCTGAATAAATGGATGTTTGTGTATCAATTTAAATGTTATAATGGAACTTTCAAAAATAATTCTTTCTTGGTTTAAGTAATTTTTTAATAATTTTTAGTAAAAGAATAATCTTAATATCTTATTCTTAGTTAATGGAATGGTGTAATATTAAAGTTATTATTCATCATGTTTCTACTACAGTTAATGGAATTCATATTGACAATGGTTCATTATATATAAGAAATAATGAGTTGTTCGTTTCATTTGATCAATACAATTATTCAATTTTATTTCACGACATTGACTCAATATTTTGTTTTCATTATCCTGGTTGTGCATTAATTTTTAATTGGTTTTCTGTATCTTCAAAAACACGTTCTTCAAATTATGTATTTATTATTAAAGAAGATATTACTCCTTTGATTAATGCTTTGTATGACTCAGTCAAAATAGTTGATTTAAATCAACCTGATATTATTCCAATAACTGTAAGAATACGTACTGAATTACAACTTCTCTTTGTTTCTAGTAGTTTTGTTGTATATCCATTTCTTGACTCTGTATATTTTATTTCAAGAACTGGTAATTCTGTTATTTTTGAAAAGTGTTATACAAATAAAAAAACAACAAGATGGAGAATTACTTTCATAAATGGAAGTACACGTCTTGTTCCATATGCACATTGTTTACATCCACTTCATACAAAAAGAATTTTTTCTAGCCTAAATTGGAATTTTTATGAATATGAACCTAATTTAGAATCGTTAGATGAGGTGTTGTTTCTTGCACAACAACAAGGGATAAATTTTGAAAACTCCTTAGAGAAAGGTAATACCTTTGGTCCAAAACAAAAAATGAGTATTATTACTTTTCTCAATAATGAGTCGAATTTAATAGATTGACTTTTCGTAAAATATTATTTCCTCTTTTTTTCTAAATGAAAAAAAAAAATAGAAATAATAAAATATCATCTTATTTATTTAAAGCGTCAATAATTTGTCTGAATTTATTTTGGTCAGCCACATTACATTGATCACTAAAATTCACATATTCAACACAAGTTTTGATTTCACTTATTTCTTTACTACTTCTGTCTATTATAAGTTTTAATGACCATTCAAAAAAGAATTGATCAGTGATTACACTTGCTTCTCTTTTATGATGTTTAATAATAACAGTTTTTGGTGTAATATCAATATCAACCCTCCATCCATTTGGGACATCTCTATATGGAAATTTCATTCTTAATGGAACATAATATTGTACAGCACTTGCAAACATACATTGTGTAATAGTTTTAAGAATAGAAAGCACAAGGTCTTCTTCTTTAATATTTTCTTTTAAGTAACTCTCTCCAAAAATAGCTGCATCTCCATTTCGTTTACCAGAAACATACGGAAAATATTTGTCATATGTTGAAGTTAACTTGTTTGCTAATTCTTTTTCATCTAATGAAGATGCTAAACCACAAACTACAGCTTTAATACATTCTTCAGCTTGATAATCAGGATTTTGTTCGGATATTTTAGGTCCAGAAACAACTAATAAAGAATCTTTAAATACTTGAACTTTCGGAGCAAGTCGTGGAATATCAATGAAAACAGATGTGTCTTTAACAGGACGAGAATAAACTGCTTTAATGTCATTTACCATTTCTTCTAATGCAATAACATCAGGCTTAAATTCAGGATTATAAAATGAAACATATCCATTTTCTTTTCGTTTAATAACATAACCAACAATTACAATTATAAATACAACTAAAGAAGCAATTGAAGTAACAATAATGGTGCTCATTGGAAGTGATAACGTGATTGATTTTTTTAGATTTTATGAATTTTATTCAACACAAAGTATTATATCTATATTTAGCATTTTTTGAAATTATTTTTTTAGTTTTTAATAATAACAAAACTAAAATTTTATAATATTTGTTAATTATAATAGAAATTGGAGTTTTATAAGAAAAGTAACATAAATAAAAAAACAGTAAAATAAAGATAGTTTTTTTAAAGAGCCATAATAAAATAAAGAATAAAAGAAATGTATATTTCAAAATGAATGACTAAATAAAAGTAAGCAAATGAGGAAATAAAATTTGGGTAATTTACGTCTGAAATTGATGATAACCATCTGTCGTTCTGATGCTTTTTAATAAAAGTAATTACGTTATTTTTGTGTTGAAAAAGATAAAAATAATAATTTATTTTTATTTCATAGATAATAAAAAAATGATATATAAAACAGAAAAAGAGGTGAGGTTTTATTATTAAAGAAAAAAAGAAAAAGTACAAGAAAAAGGCATTTGAAGTTGTTAATTAGAATGAACAACTTAGAAAATTTGATTCAAGAATATTATACTACAACAGATAATAACAGAAGAACTCAATTAAAAACATACTTAATTGAAAAAATAAAAAATAAAGAAGAAATTGAAATACTAAAAGGGTTATTACAAAGTTCAAACAATGCGTTTGTACAAACATATTGTATATCGTTATTATCACAAGGAATGTTAGAATCTCCAGAATTATTTATTGGAATTTCTGAGTCTATTCAACTTCTTGCACTTCAATTATTTAAAAATAATCCTCAAATGAAAAAGTCAGCCTCAGGTCTTTTTGCTTCAAGTGTTATTGGATGTTGGCAATTTGAACATAATACACAAAATTTAGTAAATACTTTTCAAGTATTATCAAATAGGAATTATGATGTTTTTGTTGAAATGTCAAATACTTTAATCGATGTTTGTTTTATATGAATATGTATTTTATTTTTCTTTTGTTTATTATATTATTTACATTTTATAGACATTTAGAACTTACCAAACAAAACCAAGTTTTCCAAAGAAAATCACTGCTGATTTTAGAAATAGTATATTAATGACTATTACTGGATTAGCTGGAAATAATTTAAATAGACCAGGAATTGGTGCAATTTCTATTTTAGAAAATGCAATGTTTGTTTGTAATATTACAAAAACGGATGAAACTGATGAAACTTTTACGTTTTGTCCAACAAAAGAGTTTTTAGATTATTTTATGTCAATTTTAGATACAATCATTTCAAAAGTTCCCGAATCTTTAAATTTGATTGATCAATTAGCACGTATTAGACCATCTTGTTTTGTTGATACTTTGGAAATAGAAGGTTCAAGAGAATGGTTTATTAAAAAATTAGTTAAAGTCGTTGATTATTGTGCAACAAGTGGGAGAGTTGAATTAATAAATTTGGGGTCTCAACTATTAACTGACCTTCATGCTACACATCCAATTTTTAGTTATATTAGTCAAGATTTTATTGATCATATTGCTATATTCACTACATTTGCTTGTTATAATGGTGATTCTAAATCAATATATAATATATTAAGGTTTTGGGGTATGTATTCCTTATATCCATCATTTATACCAAGTTCATTTGAATGTGTTGTTGTATTATTTTGTAGACTAATACAAGATGAATATGAAGAGATTAATGAAAGTGCATTTCTTCATTTTGGAGTTTTAGCAAAAATATGTCTTGGAGAAACTTTTAGTATTTTTGAAACGTTTATCAATTTATTTATTGAAAACCAAAGCGTAAATCAAAGTGATTCTGTGTTATTTCAAAGAATATTTAAAACAATTGAAGCTTCAAAAACAAATGAAGAAATATATTTTAATATATTTTCGAATTTAATTATATTATCATCATCTATTATTGCAGGAAGAGATCCTACTGACTCTCAGTCTGTTTGTCTTTATTCAATGTTTGCAAAAAAGATAGATCTTATATGTAAAGGATGTATAAGTAATATTAATTCATCCTTATTTGATAGAAATATAGAAACTCCAAGGTCTAAAGTTCAAATGGCAATATTAATGTTTTATAAAAATTATATATCAAGTTATTTATGGGATGAAAGTAAAAATTATAGAGATGATGGAATGGTTATTATCAGACAAGATTCTTTAACTAGTGCATTTGGATATTATTTATCTTTAATTGAAATGATATTTACATTAATTCCTATGTGGTGTAGAAATTATAAAATATTAATGGAAATTACTGAAGTATTAAAAAAAATTGTTTCTATTAATGAATATGCAAATAAAGTTGTTAAATTACCTCCTTTAAAATTTTTATTTGAAAGTGATTGTTTTAGTGTATTACAAAATGTTTCACTTCCTTTAAATGAAATGGTAAATTTTAGAACAGCTTTTTACCAATGTCTTGGGTTATTATTATATAATATTCCTTTATCATATCATGTTGGATTTTTAAGACAATTTTTAGTACCTCATCCATTTCAATTAGTTGATATAAGAGCAATTGTAAAAGCTTCTCATTCATGTATAGAAAATATTCCACCAATTTTTGAACATATTTGTGCTCATAACGATGTTTATTTACATCCAATAAATGGACCAATTAATGGAGATGATTGGTTCTTTGTATTAAAATTAGCAAAACAAATTACTGTGTCAAGAGATTTTAAATATAATTATGCACCTGAATGTCCAACTGCCTGTAGACTTTTTCATTATATTGCTGAACTTGTTATTAAATTCTCTGAATATGCTTTAGAACAACAAACGCAATTACTTGCTACGCCAAAAGGAGAGTTATTTGATAATTTTATTAGAAATGCATCACTTGCAATAAAGGTGACAGTTTGCTTATTAGATAATAGTCACATTAATTTTGCAGCATTTAAAATATATAATGACAATACGGTTACTATGCTAATTAATGCTATAGCATCATTGTCAATGATGATAGAAAATTATTCATTAAATTATCCAAAAACTTTTGAAATATTATTAAAATATTGCGAAAAAATGGCAGAACAAGTAGTTTCACTTCAACTTGAAAGTGAAAAAGTTCAATTTATATTTAGGTTTGCTTGTAGAGCATTAAAAGAGAAAAAAGTATTATGGATAGTAACTGGAAGTTCAGCTATTGAATCAATATTATATTCTGCATATAATCAACGAAGTACAAACGAATATTGTGTAATATTATTAAAAGCGCTTCAAGGATTAATACCTGACATAATAATGAATGCCTTTGATAATTTATTTAATGAATTTGAGGCATGGACATTAGAACGATTAATATTTGCTATTATTGTTATATATCCAGATATTTATCAAAAAACTCAATTTAGAATTGCAAGTTTTATTCAAAATACTGTAAAACGTCAAAAATTTATGTCATATTTCCAAATGATAGATTTAGGTGGAACTATAGAATTAGATGACCGTAAAATAAGTTCATTTGATGAACGATTAAAAGAATTCATTAAAGCAATTAAACCACTTTATCATAATAATGGATATGAATAAATTTTTTTTTTCAAATTATTATTTTTTTTTTGTTATAAAAATTTTTTAAATTCCATTTTTAATTTATTTTCTCAAAACAAAGGGGAATTTTCTAAAGAATCTTTTGAAATAAAGAGTTAAGTATTTTATTTTTTAAACTTCCTAAAATACTAAAATACTGAAAAAAAATGAATAACTCTTTTACTAAATGACACATTAAAGACCTTTTCAAACAGTTTTTTTGTTAAATTTCTTAATAAAATGAAAGAACTATGAAAATTTACAGTAAATAATCTATGACCCAAGAACCTAATTATGTTTTTAAAATATTAATGATTGGAGAGTCAAGTGTTGGTAAAACATCATTGGTGAAAAGATATTGTGAAGGAATGTTTCTAGAAGAAATGATGTCAACAGTTGGTATTGACTTTGAATTTAAAGAGCTAAAAATTGGAGAAACTCTTGTTAAATTACAAATTTGGGACACCGCTGGACAAGAAAGATTTCATAATGTTACAAGTAGTTATTTTAGAGGGACTCATGGTTGTATTATTGTTTATGATGTAAATAAATTAGAAACATTTGAAAAAGTTTGTTATTTAAATAACAATAACATAGTAAAAAGGAAAAAAAATAACATAATAAAATAGTTAAACTACTGGATAGAAGAATATCGTGATGAACAACCAAACTCAGAAATTATTATTGTTGGGAATAAAATTGATAAAGAAATGAAAGTCCTTGAATCAAATGCTATTCAATTTGCAAATACAAGAAAAGCACGTCATTATTTAAGTAGTGCTAAAACAGGACAAAACGTTGAAGAAATATTCCAAGACTTAGCAGAATCAATTTTACAAAATAAAAAGTTAATTGCTTTACTTAATGAGGCTAACCAAATAACTACCATTTCTCCTATTCAAGAAAATTCTTCTTGTTGTTGATTCAAGGTGAGAAATAATGTAAAAAGTTGACCAAATTACATATATTTCTTCTACTATTTTGAGTTAATGTAAATAAGTTCTTTTTATGATAAGATTAAATCTCATTATATTTTCTCTCATAAAAAGAAATATGAGAGGAGTTATTATAATCCTAAAAATCAAATTTTTTTTTTATCTTTTTATAATCTCATTGTTTTTATTATAATTTTTTATGTCAAAAGACAATCAAAGTAAAACTTCATTTAAAAATTTTGGTTCAAAAGCTTCTCCTGTTCCTATCACTGATACTACTGTTTCTATTATATTAGACCCAAACAAAGATGCACAAGAAATTGCTGGAGTATTACACACATATTGGCATATGAAAGAAAGACAATGGAATCGAAAGATTACAATGACATTTACAAATTCGAGTAAAACCTTCAGTGTTTTATATTCTATTAGTATTGCAATTATCTTTTTGGTTTACTTAATGCTTCAAATATTTCTATTTAAACGACATAATAAATTTATTGTTGAATATTTATTAGAAGCTGTTCTTTCAATTGCTTGTATTTTATTTGGTCCTCGTTTACAAATGAAGTATCGAATTCTTACTACTGAGGCTTATCTTTTTACCATTACTTTTTTTATTTGTTCATGGTATTATCAACCAGGGTATTATGTTCCTTATTTATTTTGTTGTGTTTTGTTTGGCTTATTTTCGTTATTTATTTATTCAACTTCACTTCGTTTAAAGAGGTTTTATATTAGTCAAATAAGACGAGAGACAGGGTCAATTAGAAAAATTGTGCAAGAAGACACAATACGATATGAAATTCAACAAGACCAATTCTTTAGTAGTCCTCATTTATGTGTTTTAGAATCTAAATATTCAGGATTAGTCGAAGGAGAATCACTTTGGATTGATACAAGTTATCAAGGAGAATATGTTAGTGGATGGTTTGAACATGGTGAGCCTGTAGGTCCTTTTGAATCAATTGAAAATGGGACTAGAAATGTTTTACATAGTTTACGTATTATTTTTGCTACAGATGCCCAAGGCAAATACACTAATCATCGTAAACCATTGCATTATGGAGTTGCTGGTGTTGAATGTAATGTTTCTGGTAATTTTTATTTAGGATATCCACGTTGTCGATTTATCAATGGACCAACATTATGTCAATGTCAAGGTCCATGCCAATGTTTAAATAATCAATTTTTATATTATAAACACTCTGATGATAATAAACCAGTTGAAACTATTACAGTTGCTATTGATTCTCTAAACAATCTTTCAATCTCAGGATTCCAAGGGGATGTTGATGACATTAAATTAAACTATGATAACGGTCAAATTGGGATTGATGAACGTTGGTTGCCAATAGCAGAAGAAGGGAAAGAAGCGTTAATATACATTCATGGATTAAATCATACATTAGTGGATGCATTAAAGAGATTAGGTCAATTACTTGCATTAGGACATTTTCCAAAACATATTATTCCATTTGTATTTAGTTGGCCATCATGTTCCAATCCATTTTTGTATTGTTGTGCAGCAAATGTTTCTAGTGATAATGCGGTTCATAGGGATTTACGGAGATTTCTTTATTCTCTTCGAAATACAAAAATAAAGAAAATTCATTTCTTAGGACATTCATTAGGAACAAGATTTTTCTTACAAAGTTTTTCAATGTTAAAAGAATTATTTGCTCCAACAGAAGAGTTTTGTAAAGACCATGGATTGTTTGAAGTTCACAATTTAATATTATTGTCTGGAGATTATGATGCAGCTACATTTGTTGATGATTATCCTGATTTTATTCCTTATATCAAGCATGTTTCTTTATATGCAGACTCTCGAGATATGGCATTAAGGTCAAGTAAATTTATGATGAGAGGAAGTAGAATAGGTCAAAATGTCTCAGTCTTTAAAGATTTAAATGGAAAGAAATTAGATGATATTGATGTTATAGATACAGGTGATCTTGAACGAAATATTGATGGTGCTAATCATGGTTTCTTTAATATTAATACCTCAATGATCGAAGATCTTCAAGAAGTTATTTGTTCAGGTAAAACTGCTGCACAAAGAACTAGTAGATTAGTTGAAAAAGATGGTGTATATCATTTTACTCTTCTTCCAAGAAGTGTTAAGATGTGATAAATTAAATTATTTATTAAATATTTCATTTTCATTCTTTTTGTTTATATTTAAAAATCATTCAATTCAAATACATTAATCAAAGTAAAATGGTTCATCATCACTAATATTATCACTATTTGCAAAAAATATTGTTTGGTCATTTGCAACTCCACTTGTATTACAACTTTGTGTTTTTCCAACATTATCATCATCGTCATCAAATATAAATACTTCATCATTATAGTCAATGTTATTAAAAACGATTTGTTCATTAGATTTATCATCAGTACTTTCTGAAGTGATTTCTTCAAGTTTAGAAGTCCTACACTTTTCGTTATGTTGTTTATTAAAAGATTTTTTTTTCTTTTGACACACTGTTTTTTTAATTAAAAAATTATCATCAAATGAAGGTGGGATTGGCTTAGTTTCTTCTTTCCTTTTAATTTGAAGCTTTAATGAAGGACGGTCATTCATTTTAATTGTAATACGAGTATTTGGTCGTGTTTCTTCCTTCTTCTTTAAATATGTAAATTCTTTCCCACAAACAGATAACACATCTCCATGATGTAAGTTTTGTTTAGTCTTTACTTTAACTCCATTGACAAGAACTGGTGCTAAATCACTTAAGTTACAAACACATCTTCCCCAATCTTTATCGCATACAATTAATGAACAATGTCTAGGTAATATATTTGGTGTTTCTTCTTCAATTCTAATATCACCGAGTGAGCCAATACTAATAAGTACTTTGCTTAAATCAAATATATTTTTTGAAGAAGAGATCAAATAAAAGTTTTGCATTAAAAAAATATTATATTAAATTTACAGTTCTTAAAGAGAATTTTTTAATTTACTAATAACTAATGATGTTAATAATTTATTAAAAATATAAAAATATAAACTTCAATACTTTACTAAATCATAACCTTTAGTTTAAATTTTTTGAGCAATAAATTCTTTAAGAGCTTCAACAGTTCTTGGACCTTCAAACTCAATATTTTCATTACCCTTGTATAAAATAACTGTTGGATATCCTTGAACATGTTCACAAATATCTTGGTTTTGAGTACAATCAACTTCAGCAACAATTAAATTTGGGAATTCAGTAGCTGCAACGTTTGAGAATTCTTCATAAATTGGAGCAAGTCTCTTACAATGTCCACACCATGGTGCAAAGAATTTAATAAAAACTGGTTTTTCTCCTTTAACATAGTCATTAAAGTTAGCAGTACTTATTGAAACAACATTAGCAGAAGCAATGGCTATTAAGCATAAAGCTAAAAAGGCTCTCATTTTGTGTTTTTAAGTTAAGATTATTCTTTCTTGAAATACCATTTTATTTTTATCTAAAAAGATTTATAATTACATTATAGTTTATAATAGTAAAATTTTAATATATTTCTTTGATGATGAATTTTTTTTTTTTTTTTTAAAGTAAAAAAAACTGAATATATAACATATTTCTTTATTTTTTTTTAAATAACATAAATGAAATAACAAAAAAAAATAAGACTTATCTTAAAGGGAAGTAAGAAGTACTTCTTCCATATGAACTCTTGTGATAGAATGTAAGGTAGATCCCGATACAGCTATTGTAAATAATAACCAAATGAATAATTTATTTGTAAATAAGCAAAGAATGAATGTAATAAAGACATAAATAATAGAAAGAATAGTTGGTTTCAATTGAAAAAGAGAAGAATGTTTTAATTTAGGAATAGAAAAGAACAATAAGATATTGAAAAGAGATTCTGTTATAAAGAATTTCCATGAACCAATAAAGAGAGAAGGAATAAAAATAATAAAATAAATAAATATATAAATTTTAATATACGTTCTAATATTATTTTCATATCGACTTTCAATATCCATTGGAACAGAATATGAAGTTATATTTCCTATAAATGTTTTTAAATCAAATTGTTCATTAAACAAATCATTAATTAAGTATGTTGTAATATCTTCTAATCCATTATTAGAAACTCTTGAATAATTAGTTTGAGTTGTTTCTTGTTGATCCATATACAATAGTAAATCAGTTCCTTTTATTTAGGAATAAAAAGAATAGAAATTAGATTTTATCATTAAAAAAAACTATTTATTATAAATAAAAGTTAAATGCCATTATCTCCAACACAACAAAAATATATTAATGCATTTATTATTATTATTACAATAGGAAGTACTTGTGGAGTAATAGTATTATTTTATTTGTTTGTATTTCCATTATATCAAATAAATTTCTTTATTCAAATGATGCATATTATTTTTCATTGTTATGTCATTTATTCATTATTTTATTTCTATATTAAATGTATTATTTCTGTTCCTTCAAAAAATACATTATTATATAATCAATTATTTCCTCATTATATTGAACAATATGGTGAAAGATATTGTGAGTATTGTAAAAAATCTAAACCATTAAGAGTTCATCATTGTTCTACATGTAAACAATGTATAGGAAGATATGATCATCATTGTTTACTAATTTGTAATTGTATAGGAGATTATACAATGCGTTTATTTATTAATACTATTATATATTTTTTTATAGGGTCTCTTTATCTTATTGTGATGATAAGTTATTTGTATTATAATACTTTATTTGTTTGTTATTTAACAAAAGTAATTTAAAATAAACATAAGAATTAATAGAATTAGAAAGATATTCCTTTAATTTCAGTAGCAAGTTGTTGTAGTATTTTTGGCATATCAATAGCAATATCAATAGCAATGGGATTATATCTTATTTATTATTTCTATTTAATTTATAACAATTATACAACAATTGAATTAATTGCTTTGTTATCTGAAAATACAAAAGTATTAAATTATAATAGAGGTTTTTATAATAATTGGAAAGAAATAATGTTATATAATATTGATCTTCCTTTGATTTATTCATTTATTCCTATAGATCCTTTAACTTGGAACAATAGTAACAGTAGTAAAATTAAATAATTATTGAAGTATTTGATCTTTTATTATTTGAACTAAAAAAGAATTAATAAAACTTTCATTAATATGATCCATCCATTATTACAACGTCAAGAAAATATAATTCCTGAACGTCATTATGATTCAGAAGATTATATATTTGGAGTTGAAATATCACCTATTAAAGGAATATTTCAACCTAAATTAGAAGGTGAAAAGAAAGAATTATTACTTTCATTACCAATTGAATATTTTCAAAGTATTGTTAATGAAAAACATCTTGAAAAAAAACAATACTTTTTTGATAATTATCCATGTTTTATTTCATGTTATAATTCTCTTTGTTTATTTTCTGGTTCATCAATTCCTATTGAACATACTACTTCTTTAGTTAATATTTTATATTCAGTATTTCAATTTAATAAAGTAATTACTATTGATACTGTTGATACAATAAAAACTATTTCTCAATTATCAACTTCATTTGTAGAAATTAAATCTAATTTTCCTGAATTACTTCCACCTTATACATTACCTAAATCAAGTGCAGCTTTATTTACTTTTGTTTGTTAATTTTTAAATTACTTTAATAACAAAAAAAAAAGAATTTTTAAACTTATTATTAATTTATTTAGTGTGAATTTAATCACCTGTCTTGTATTTCTTTAATTCTAGAACAAGAAAAACAACAAGTTAATCAATTATTATCATTTCTAGAATTATCAACTCCATTAAAGGATATTTCACTTCCATCAGTGTCTTATTCTTTTTCAACCCTTTATGCTTAAATAAAGACATTTTTTATTCATTAATTTTTTTTAAACCCTTTTTGAATTAAAAGATTATAATTCTTCATGTCAAAGAACCAAAAACAACTTCTCCTCGAAGAAAGATTATTATCATTTTCTAAAATGATGGACGAAAAATTAAATCTTCCTCCTAATTCTCGTTTAGAACGCTATTTTAAAGATATTTTTTCTGTAAAAAAATTATCTGTTATTGATTTAATTTATCGCACTATGTTCCCTTTTAATCTTGATGCACAAAAAGTTATTGAACAAATATTTTTACATTTACAATTCCCTCAAATTAAATTATTAAATCCTTTTTATACTATGAAAAAGAATATTCATAAAATTAAAGGTAACATTTATGATTCTCAACTCGCTGAATTGGGAAATAAATGTCAAATAGAATTATTTAGTGTTGACCATCCTTTTGTTCCTTTATGGGCTTGTAAAGATGAAGAAATAAAACCAATATATGAAGAATTTCATAATTTGATTAATTATAATTATCCTTCAAATAATACTAAGTTAATCACATTATCTTCGGCATTTGGAAAAAAAGAAAAATTACCATGTCCATTCACTTATCTTCAACTTTCTGAAATGTGCGGATGGAATGACACTGACAAAAAAATTATTGAAGAAAAAAAACCAAAATCACCACTCCCTCTTCCTAAACAACCTCAAATCTTAGCAAAGAAACAAGATGATTCAACTATATTTGTTCTACCTTCAGAAAAAAAAAGTGAAAAAAATGTCATAGACAATGAAGTTCAAGAAAAACAACCTCAAATAAATAAAGAGATTGAAATATCATCAATCCCAAAAGTTCCAAGGGAAAGTATCTTTTCAACCAAATTGCCACAGCAACAACCCTCTGTTATTGTACCACAAAATGAGAGATTATTAGAAGTTGAATGGACAGACCAAAATGAAATTAAGGAAGATCAGGAAATATTACAATACGCACAACAAATAATTGAAAAGTTAAAAGCAAGGTATGTGTTTTCAGACACTAACGAAGTAAAAAATATTCTTGATGTATTAAGTAGTTGGGTAAATTGAATTAGTGTTATGAGTGATGTGTATATTTCATTTTTATAATTCAATAAAACAAAATAAATCATGAAAAAAGAATATGAAATCCTAAAAATTTCAATTATGGCAAAACGAATTTAGTTCCTTCGACTCTACTTTTAATGTAATAGTAGAAATATTCGACATATAACAAGGTTTGAATAGAACCACAAATCCATGTTAATGGACTCCAATATGATTGTTCTGTTGCATAACGGTATATCCAATTAATAATATAAAGTGCTCTATATAAACCTAAACAAAAAATGTATTGAGAATTTAAATTTTCAACTTCACCAGTTGAACGAAGAAGTAAGATTTGTGGAAGAATGGCAACTGCCTCAAGGAAAATAGAAAATGTCCAACAAATTTCTGTGATAGAATAGTCTTCGGTAAAAATAAATGCTAATACAATACAAGGAACAATTAAATACCATACATTCAATGTGTCATGAATTTTATCATATGTTGCTCTAAAACGTTTTGAAATTAAATAAATGGTATATGCAGAAGTTGTTAAATAAACGATTTTTAAAATAGTATTATATAGTGAATAAAAATTATAAAAAATATCTAAGTATCGAGTGACCCATACGATAAAGAATAATATCTGTGATCTTAATGAAATTCCTAAGAGTTGTTATTGTTTATTTTAAAAAAAATGTTATTTCTATTTAAAAATATTAAAACAAACCTATACAATTTTTATGACTAATGATCTTTGTTAAAAGGAAATATATACTTAGGAGATGAACCAAATCTGCACTAATTCTAAAAAGATTAAACACCATAAACTAATTCTTTGTAGATTTAATTTTTAAGTTTTTCTGAAATAAAATAATAAAATTTAAATAAAAAGAAAAAAATTCTCACCAAAACAAGGAAAGTAATCTTTTCGTTTTTGAGAAAGATACATTTGTTCTAATGAATATAAATTGAAATGAATAGTCATAGACTTAATAATGAGTAATCAAGGAGAGGAAATTGAAGAGTTCCCTTCACTACTTCCTGATGATCAAGAAGTTAATTTAACGAAAGAAACAAAAGAAACTGCTAAAGCTTTAGAACAACCCCCTGTTATAGAAATTATTGATGGAAATAAATATGAAGCATACCGAGAAAAAATGAAACTGTTTGGGATTTTTGTTGCTATTAACGTTATTTTTATTGTATTCGTTCAAACCGCTTCATCTCTTGCTGTTCAATTAGTTTTCTTATGTTATATCATATTTTCAGCATTTCCAAAATTTTTATTTGGGTCTATACTTCAAAAATGTAAGCCTCACGTCCGTGCACCACCAATTAATAAAACTGATGTTGATGAAGAAGATGGAGAACGAGTATGGCACGTTTCAAGTGAAATGTTTAAATGTCCCTCTTGTGGGTGTGACTGCGGTGGTCAAAATTATTGTACAGAATGTGGACAAAGTGTTGAACATGAGCATCCAATTTTGCTTAGTGTTTGTTTGACAGTTCATCATGAAGATGCATCTGGTGTTGAAGGGGGTATAAGAAGTTTTGAAATTAGTGTTTTACCATTTGAACCAAAGTATTGTCAATTAATTTTTGTTATTGATGGAAGAAGAGATAGAAATATGCAAATTGATTATCAACAACTAGAAACAGCTTCATTCATTATTTGTAGACTTCGTGGAGTTGAAAGAGACCAAAGTTATGCAGACGATGATGGTGTTATTAGATTTAAAGATGGAAAAGGAGATCCAAGAATATTAGAAGATGGAATGGCTGTGTATGAAGGAATTCTTGAAAGTGGAATGAATTGGATTGTATTATTGAAAAAGAAAAATGGAGGAAAAAGGCATTCTCATGAAGTTTTTTTTGATTATATGGATAGAGGAATTACTCGTAAAACAGCAAAAGCAATTATGTTTGTTGACAGTGATGTTGAATTTGCATGGGAAGGAAATGAAAGGGGATTAATGGAAATGTATAATGGGTTATTAAAAAGAGAAGCCATGGGAGGTGTTTGTGGAGAAATTGAAGTTGCGCATTGGTATAAAAATCCATTAACAATGTGTCAGTATTTTGAATATAAATCAAATCAATTTTTAGCTAAGACATTTGAAAATTGGTTCGGAATGGTCACTTGCTTACCAGGTGCTTTTTCTATGATTCGGCCACAAGCTATGGAAACAGTATTAAATGAATATTTAGCAACTTCCACTTCTATATGGGAAAAGAATCAGTTGGATCTTGGAGAAGATAGAACACTAACCACACTCTTAGTAGAAAAAGGTTGGGATACAGGTTATGTAACTAAGGCTGTTGCACATACCGACGCACCATTTACTTTAGTTGGACTTATTAAACAAAGAAGAAGATGGATTAATTCTACAATAGTCAATATGGGTATTTTGTTACAAAGAATTAGAAGACCAGTAGTTCTTCCTTTGTTGGTCTCTTTGTTTATTGAATTGTTAAGTTCTTTTATGCTTCCTTGTGCTGTTGTTATGTTGTTTATTCAAATCTTTGCTGATTGTGGAGTAAATAAAGCTATTTGCATTGGAGTTCTTGTTCTTTGGTTAGCCTTGCTTATAACATTTAGTCTAACAAGTAAGATTGAAGATATGGAATATTGGTTTCAAGCATCAACCATTATTGGTGGATTTTTAGTTTTTCTTATGATTATTGGGGTTATTCAAAATGTTTCAGGATTCTTTGACAAGCACTGGCTTGAACTTTCGGTTATGTTGTCGTGGGTGTTTATTATTGTGTTTGCTGCAATTATTCATGGTCAATGGTTTTCTATATTTAACGTTGTTGCTCCAGTTGTGTGGTTCCTTTTAACACCTATGATGTATGTCATTATTCCAATTTATGCAGTATGTAATTTTGATGATGTTTCGTGGGGAACACGAGGAGGAGTTTAAGAAAAGATAGTTTAACTCTTTCTTAATTCTAATCTAACAACTTAATTATTTTAGTTTCTTTTTTGTTATTTTTTTATTATTTGATATTTATTCATTCTTCGTAAAAATTAATGTATTTCATGATATTATTGTTTTTTTTTTCTTTATTTTTTATTTTGTGTTTCTTTTTCTCTCTTTCATATCATGTGTTTATTTATTTTTTTAATAAATTAATATCACTCATTTCTTTTATAGTTTCAATACGTATTATTTATGAAGTTGTTTTATTTTTATTTAGTATTTTGTTTTTATGTTTAATAAAATATGATAAATAAATATAAATAATCAATATTATCTCAAATTGATATAATTACATATTTTAAATAAATGAAAATAATAAGAAATGAAATATATAATGAAATAATATATATTTAAATGAATAATAAATGAAAATACAATAAAATTATTATTCTTTGTATTTTATTAATTTATCATTGTTTTATTTCATATTTATTATTATTATTATTTGATTAATATTGTTATTTAGCATTATGAAAATAAAAATACAATTAAAATTACATTGATTCTTCATTTATTATTCATCGTTTCTATTCTTAATGAAATTATAAATTATTGTATTATAACTTGTTGATGAAATTTGTTTTAAATTTTATACATATTAAATCAATCAATATCAACAAATTCATTACATTTCTATTATTCATCTATAACTTCATATTCGAAATGATTATTATCTATTCATTTATTCATTATTATCAATATATCAAATAATGTGGTTGTATTTGAACATTGTGTTCATTTCAATTTATCAATGTTTCATTGAATATTATTCTTGATTTTAACATTGAATAACTTATTTTAATTATTCATAATAATCAAAATGTTGACTGTTTTCTTTTTGAATTGTATTAATTTATTATTTTACAATCAATTTTTTAATATTCATTTCTACGTTATTCTTTATTTTTATTTCATTTGAATATTCTAACACTTATTTTATCATTGTTCAAAGAAGAGAATAATAATATATTGAAATAAAAATATACAAAAGTGAAAGATAGAAAGAAATTATCATAATAATCTTAGTTTGTTGTTTTATCATTGATCGTCGAATAAAAATTTCTTTAACAACACTGCTTCATTGTTTAAATTCAATTTATTTAAACAGAACATTTGTAAAATTAGTATTATTGACGTTGTTAAATCACATCATTTCTATTTGATATTTCTTCTATAAATAAATATTATAACAAACACCTTACTTGATTTCATATCTTCACTGTTTATATTTGATGAATATTTTACACAAAATATTAAAATTGAATATAAATAAATGTTTATGTATCTTTATAAACGATGTTTAACATATAATTTCAATTGACATTATCGTAATTAATTTGTCATTTATTGTTTCATTTTGAATTATTTTATTTCAGAAGAATGAAATATTATTTTCTTAACATCATGACTGTATTATCATATTTGTCTATTATGATTGGTTTATAGTTATTTTTGAGAGAATAATTTATTAAATCAATATCAATTGAATACAATGTATCTTTTTGTCAATTTCTTTCTTAATTAATTTTATTTCTATCTTCATCAACTTCTCCTTCATTATTTTCATAATTTCATTCAACAAATCAATTTTATATATTTCATTAATTAACACATTATTTCAAATCATATTCTGAACATATTATTTTTTATACATTTCTTTTCAATCATGATTATTCAAATGTTTTTTGAGTATTTTATTTCAATATGTATTTCAATATACAATAAAAACACGAAGAAATGAAATACCACAACTTTTGATGAATGTCTCAGATGATATTATTCTTTATGAAGTATTTTATTTGTGAAACAATCAATTAACATAATGAATTATCAACAAAATAATAAGAAAATAATTTGAATTGTCATTTTGTCTCACACATTCATTAAAACATCAATTTCATTGTTGATTCATCATATTGAAAGACAATTTCAAATATATTTCTTTTAAAACTATTTTAATATGTTTCATTTCAATTTCTGTATTATTTATTGATGAATGAGAGAAATATAAAAATTCAAATATTGTAATGAAAAAATAACACAGAATAAATAATAAGAAAAGACAATTATTAGATATATCTATAATTGAATATTATGATTATTGAAAAGTGATTATTTCAGTTTCTTCAGTATGCTCTATTGATGTAACTTACAATTATTTCTAAAATGCTCGTATTAAATTGTTCTTCTTCTAATGTGTTGTCAGAATTGAATGTGTAAAACATTAAGTCTTTCATATTTTTTATAATTATTGTTCGTAGGATTTTGGAAAAGTCTAATTGTAATTTTAGTGATTTTAATCTTCTTACTGATTCTTTATGTATTAATCCATTTATTGATAATATAACAGGTATTATTTCAACATATATTATTTCTCTATTATTTCTTATTTTCTCTTGTAAATCTTTATATTTATTTATTTTATGAATATAATTTAATTCTAAATTATTATCCTGACATATAGCAACATCTATAATATATCCTTTCTTTTCTTTCATATTTTGATATTATATATCTTATCTTTTATCATTGAAAGAATTGTCACTAACCAATAAATCTTTATTGTAAGTTATTACTATTTCATCATTATTAATACATTTTGGAGGATTATTAAAATCAATTGAATCAAATTCATTAAAATGTGTAATTAATAAATGTTTATATATTTGTTTACATACATAATCATGTTTTGATATTTGGTTCTTCTTCATTACATCCTAACAATATATGACTAATAGATGCTATTGTGTTATGACAATGTTTACAATATTTTAAAGCATCATTTTGGAGTATTTTAGATTTAATATTTCCTGTCATAGTTACTCCTTCTTGCATCTTTACTATTTGGAGGAATGCATTTCTTTTTATATTTAATGACCTCCAAGTGGCTACTGTTAATTTCTTATCATTGAAAGTGCCATTTGCACATCTTATATATTCACCACATTTCTTTTCTTTCCATTCATTTAAATATCTATCATTTAATTCATTATTTACCCATTCAAATACTTTCTTTACATCATGTTTTCTTTCATTTAATTCTATTATCTCCATTAATTCATTAAAATTAATATTCTTACAAAATGCTTTCTTCATTCTTTTAATTATTCCATTTGGATTTTCTTTTATTGTTTCTATCATTTCTCCTATTCTTGTGCTTGATCTTTATATTTTAAATATATTCTTATTAATTATTTACCACATTCATCTCTTGCTGACATTAATCCTAATCCCAATTCATTTATTTTAACATATAATATACTTTTTGGGATATTTCTACTATATAATTGGAGTTGTATCAATGATTTTCTTATTTGTTTATCTATCTTCTCCAATTCTCCTAGTTTCCATGGGACAATACAAAATCCATATCTTAATTTGGAGATTATATCACTATTAATCTTTCTTATTGTATTGAGGTTGCTGTATTTCATAGTATTTAATGATGATAAAACAGAAGATACATCATTTAATATTCTTGTACAGTATTTATTAATATTTACTTTATCTCCTATCTCAATACCAAGGTATTTATAATGATTGTCATTAGTTATTCTTGGTAATTCAGATAATTCACCATTTATTTGACTATTAATATTAGTCATTATCCCACTCTTTTCTACATTAATTTTTAATATTATTGCATTAAATATTTCTTTAGTTAATTTGTGTACTTTTTCCATTTCATCGAGATATTATTTATTATCTTTAAATCGTCCATATATAATATGTGGTTTAACTGGACTTGTTTTTCTTCTCCGTTCATTTTAATATTTAATTTGTTTATTTGTTTATCTAATTGTTTAGATAATATATCAATAGATAATACAAATAAGAGTGGAGATAGGCTGTCACCTTGTATTATTCCTCTTTCTACATTAATTATACCTACACTTTCTTGATTGTAATACAAATTAAGATATGTATTATTTAATATATATAATATATTATTAATTACTACTAGTTTGATATTAAAATAAATTAAACAATGTTTAATCCATTGGTGGTTAATACTATCATATGCTTTAGATATGTCATAAAATGTTTCTACCAACTTCCATTTAGCCTTTATTAATAATTGTTGGATTATAGTGTTATATAATAATCCTTCTTTTGATGCATATGTATATTTCTTACATCCAATTTGATTTAATGATAGTTGTTTTTCAATTGGATTTAGCATCAATTGATTTTTTATTTTCATTTTTAATATTGATGTATACACTTTTAACAGACAAATTAAACAATGTAATATTCTGTAATTTTGTTTGTCTAATTTATCTCATTTCTTATATATTAATATTGTCCTTCCTTGAATAAAATGAAGAGGTATTTCATTAGGATTGTTTAACCATTCATTAAATAATTTTATTAAGTATTTCATTGGTTGTTCCAAATATTTAATCAAAAATCATTGTATTTTATCAACATCATTTTACTTTCAAATTATCAATAAATTTAATATCAAATTCCAGTTCATTGGGAGTGATTATAGCCATTCTATTATTAATTCTATTTTCTATTAATATTTCATATAAATTAATATTTAGATAAAATCTATATTAGTGTTAGTTTCATAGATTCCTTTCCAGAAATTAATAGTGGAGATATTATCTGGATATTCATCTTCTTTAGGCTTATTTAGATGTTGCCTTTTTCCATATTTCATCATTTTATAATTCCATCTTATTCTTTTCCAATTATTCTTTCTTGCTTCTATTTCTATTCTTTTCATCTTTCGGAGGTATTTATAATAGTTTATTTGTTTATTTGTTTTTACTTTAATATGGTATATATCATATTTCATAATATGTAATATTCTTTTCAATTTCATATATTGTTTATTATGGAGTAAATCTCTTAATCTACATATTTTTGTTTGTAATATTCTTTCTATACTTTTCTTTCAACTTCTTTCTTGTTTATTTTTATTAATGATATTAATAGTGGAAGCTACAGATTTAATATAATGATAATATTCATCTAATGTATTGATTAATATTTCATTTTTATTAATAATATTAATTATTTGATGTACTTTCTTCTTATTGTAATAATAGTTAATAAATTGTACATCTTCTTGTTCTTTCTTTTCTTCTTCTTTAAATATTTTCATTACCTCCTCTTCTTCTATTTCTTCTTTCTTGTTCACTTTTGATATTATTTCTTTTAATTCTTTATCTTTCCATTGATGTTTTATTATTTCTTCCTCCATTATTCTATTGATTTCTCTTTTAATTTCATTATTTATTTTAAATGTCTTCTTTAATATTTCTTTATATTCATTAATATCATTTACTTTAATTCCAAATTCATGTATTATTCTTTCTATTATTTCTTCTTTAAGTTGACATCTTAATTTTCTTTCAAATAATTTCAAAGCAAAACATTTATAGAGTGTTAAAATTTCTTCTTTTCTATCTGTTTGCTTCCCCCGTTTTTTTGATCATCCAATTCAAATGTGGTGATCTTCTTATGCTGAATATCCATTTCTTCAATGGATTTCTGCATTAACTTTCTTTTTTTTGGAAGATCATCTTCACTTGATGATATTTCATCAGCTACTACCACATTGGGGGAGAGGTCATTCACAATTTGTGTTTCAGATGAGTCTGTTATATTGTAAGTTACCTCATCTTTCTTCTTTTCTTCTTGTGTACTTTCATTTTCTAATTTAGATAATTTATCTTTCAGGAAGAGCAATTGTTGTGTTAAATTGTTTACTTCAGACCTTTTTCTTTCAGATTCAGCATGGAATTTGAATATTTTTTATCGCACTTGTGGTTTTTTGTGCTTATCTCATTCTCATGCTTCTTCTTTAATGCCATAATATACTTAGTTAGTTTTTTTATGGTTTGGTCTTTTATTTGTAATTCCTTTTTCATTTCTTCTTTCTCTTTCATATCCTCCTCCACTTTCTTTTCTATTTCTTCTACTCTTTTTTTCTTTTTACTGTTTTCTTCTTCCTTTTCTACCAGCCTCTTCTTCTCTCCTTTAGTAGGCCTCTTCTTCTCCTCAGCAAGCCTAGCTTCTACTCTCGTAGAATCTTTATCATCGTCTTCTTCACTTTCAATACTCATTACATAGTTATTGTATATTCTATTGTCTTTAATCTCATTTGGGTTGTACTGTTTATTGTCTTCTTCCAGCGTCATACTAATAGTTTCTTCTTCCATTCTGATTGTTTTGGTTTTTTCTCGTGCAAGAAAATACCATCTTCTCCATATTGTTGATGATGTATATTCTTTAATCTTGGTATTTTTAATTTCTTCTACTTCTTGTGGTGTAAGTATTTTAATTTCTTCTTCAAAGAGTCTTTTCCAATATTCTTGGTTTTGTATTTCAATCATTTCTTTTCTTTGATTTCTATTTTGTTTCTTATTTTGATATTGTTTGTACATTCTTTGTGTGTTATTGTGGGATTTATTTCTATTATATTGATATTGTTTATTTCTATTGAATTATTATTAAAGTGTTTATGACGATGATTATGAATGAAGTGATGAGTGAAACGATTTGTATCATCAATATTGTGATAGTTATTGTTATAATTATTATTGTAATGGTTAGTGTGATTATTCATGTATCTCTGTCCATACAGATAATACCTATTTTCACTCATTCTTCTGTCATTTATATTTCTTGGTTGATGTGAATTTCTTCTTTTTTGATTATTTATTTTTCTATATTTTTGTGGTGTCTCCTGAATTGGAAAGGATCTCCTTTGCCACTTTCTCTATCTATAAACAAATAAATAACAAGAAAATAAATAAGAAAGAATCATTGTTTTATTTTCAAATTAATTAATAATTCAATTTAAATAAAATAAAATATGAATAATGATAAATAATCAATGTTTCAATGAATAAAATATTATTTAATATTCATATTTCATAAATTAATTAATTATTTCATTTATTATTCATTTTATTTAAATTATTGTTTATTTAAAATATAAACTATCATATTTTATATTAAATTATTCAAAATAAATTTAAATAAAAATTCATTTAATTTATTTACTGTTTTTAAATTATTTCATCAAACATACAGTAGAAATAGAATCATATCATCTTTCTAATGTTGTTCAATCATTATACATATTTATTATCTTTTTAATTATTTCTTCTTTATGATGAATAGTACTGATAAAACATTTTCTAGTTCTTTTTAGTCAATAAATTCAATATATTCTTTTACAAACATAAATATTTTGGTAATTTTGTTTTCTATTTATTTATTTCTTATTCTTCTTCTTGTTGATTTTTTAGAAAGAATAATTTATTTAATTTCAGTTCTTTCAATTTCCAAATCACAATAATTAATTTTTCTATATATTTCATTCTTTTATTTCTTTGTAATTTCTTTATTTTTATTTATTTGGTTATTCCTTTTCTTGTTTAATGTTTTATTCTTTTTCTTCAGTAATACTCTAATAATCAATATCTCTTTTGTTAACTTCTTCTACATTAATTAATGTTAATAATCTTATCATTGTCATCATCATTACAATTTCATTTTAGCTTTTTGTATTATAATAACAATATAAACATTTTGACTCATTAAATTACAATGGAAATGAATATTTTCCAGTTATTCCATTAAAAATTTCCATTAATTTTTGGTGTTATTTATCTACTTTTATTTTCTTCTTTTCTTCATGAACTTCTTTATGGATATAGCAACAACATTTGATCAACATGATACAAACATGTCTCTAAATGTCTAATATTGGAAAAAACATTCTATATCAATTTATTCATTGTTTTATTATTTTATGAAAACATTGATTGAAATTCAAAACAATATTAATTATTTAAATTTCTTTTTATTCTTTTTTAATATAATCAACACTATTATTCTCACCTGAACAATAGGTTAAAAATTATTAAACATTAATTTAATTTATTTAGTATAATCAACACTATTTATTCAAATATATTCTTTTCATTCTGCTGTGTCTTGTAACACAGATATAATAATAATTATATCTCATTTATCACTTTCTCATTATATTCATTTTGTTTCTTTAGTTTCTGATTTTGCGGTATTATTTTTCTTTTAAAACATTCTTCTTAATTTTGAATTGACAAAATCTAATTTTCAACCACTTATATTTCAAAGGATAAGTAATTTAATTTCTGTAACATTCATTGATTGTTGTTAGTTGATAGTCATTTTAAATAATAATTAAACATGTCAATTATTTATTTATCAATTTGAAGAATTGAAGTTATTTATTATTAAAAAACATTTCATAATCATTTGAAATAGATAACTACAATTCTACATTTTTTAAATATTCTTCACAACATATTTTATTTAAATGAAAAACAATAAAATATTTTATCGAATGTTACATAAACATTATTGCTGTTTTTATTTAATTTTTACATAAAAATATATATTTTTGAAATAAAAGGAAATAGAAAATATTTAAAAATAAATGAATAAATTTATTGATAATATAACATAACAGTTTGTTTTTAGTTATTAGTTTGAAATTCAAACATCATTAAATAAAAATAAATTTGTAATGTTATGATTGAATAAAAGCAATAATAAATAATTTTACATGATTTTTGAAATATATTTATTATTCCAATTTTTAATTTCCATTAAACAATTATTTATTTTTTATTTAGTGACAATGATTATATTTTTATTCATAGATTATTAATTAGAATGGATGATGATAATGTTGTTAAATAATCAAAATAAAAGAATGAAATATGATTAAATTATTTATTATTTCATCTTCAATAAACAAAAAGAATTATTAACACTATTGATAATTTCTCGTATTAAATA
>NW_001915045.1:0-20590 GCF_000208925.1 Entamoeba histolytica HM-1:IMSS
AAAGAAATGAAATAATTATTATAAATACACAATGAATAAACGAAATTAAAATAAGAATCAAATGAAATGAAAATCAAATAAAATAAACAATTACATTAAATAACATAATAAAAGAAATAATCAATGTTAAAATGTTAAAATAATCATTATTTAAATATTAAAATATCAATATTAATATTTATTTTTGTTTATTGAAGATAAAATAATACATAATTTAATCATATTTCATTCTTTTATTTTGATTATTTAACAATATTATCATCATTCATTCTAATTAATAATCCATGAATAAAAATATAATTATTGTCACTAAATAAAAAAATAAGTCATTGTTTAATGTAAATTAAAAATTATAATAATAAATATATTTCAAAAGTCATGTAAAATGATTTATTCATTTTTTATTCAACCATAACATTACAAATTTATTTTTATTTAATGATGTTTGTATTTCAAACTAATAAACAAAAACAAACTGTCATGTTAAATTATCGATAAATTTATTCGTTTATTTTTAAATATTTTCTATTTCCTTTTATTTCAAAAATATATTTTTTATGTAAAAATTAAATAAAAACAACAATAATGTTTATGTAACATTCGATAAAATATTTTGTTGTTTTTCATTTAAATAAAATATGTTGTGAAGAATATTTAAAAAAATGTAGAATTGCAGTTATTTATTTCAAATGAAAGTGAAATGTTTTTTAATAATAAATAAATAACTTCAATTCTTCAAATTGATAAATAAATAATTAACATGTGTAATTATTATTTAAAACGACTATTAACTAACAACAATCAATGAATAATAAATAAATGAAATTGCTTATCCTTTGAAATATAAGTGATTGAAAAAAAAATACATTTTTGTAAATTCAAAATGAAGAAGAATGTTTTGAAAGAAAATAATACCGCAAAATCAGAAACTAAAGAAATAAAATGAACATAATGAGAAAGTAATAAATGAAATATATTTATTATTATATCTGTGTTACAAGACACAGAAGAATGAAAAGAATATATATGAATAAATAGTGTTAATTATACTAAATAAATTAAATTAATGTTTAATAATTTTTAACCTATTGTTCAGGTGAGAATAATAGTGTTGATTATATTAAAAAAAGAATAAAAAGAATTTTAAATAATTAATATTGTTTTGAATTTCAATCAAGGTTTTCATAAAATAATAAAACAATGAATAAAATGATATAGAATGTTTTTTCAGACATTAGACATTTAGAGACATGTTTGTATCGTGTTGATCAAATGTTAATGTTATATCCATAAAGAAGTTCATGAAGAAAAGAAGAAAATAAAAATAGATAAATAACAACAAAAAATTGTTAGAAATTGTTATTAGTATAACTAGAAAATAATCAATTTCCAATATAATTTAATGAGTCAAAAGATTCATCTTGTTATGATAATGCACAAAGGTAAAATGGAATTGTAAGGGTGATGATAATGATACTATTATTAACATCAATTAATGTAGAAGAAGTTAAAAAAAGAGATATTGATTATCAGAGTATTACTGAAGAAAAAGAATAAAATATTAAACAAGAAAGGAATAACCAAATAAATAAAAATAAAGAAATTGCAAAGAAATAAAAGAATGAAATATATAGAAAAATTAATTATTGTGATTTGGAAATTGAAAGAACTGAAATTAAATAATTTATTCTTTTTAAAAAATCAACAAGAAGAAGAATAAGAAAGAAATAAAACAATGAAATAAATAGAAAACAAAATTACCAAAATATTTATGTCTGTGAAAGAAGATATTGAATTTATTGAACATGAAGAACTAAAAAATATTTTATCAGAACTACTTATCATAAAGAAGAAATAATTAAAAAGATAATAAATATGTATAATGATTGAACATTATTAGAAAGACGATATGATTGTATTTCTACAATACAATTTGATGATGTAATTAAAAAACATTAAATAAATTAAATGAATTTTTATTTAAATTTATTTTGAATAAATTCATATAAAATATGATAATTTACATTTTAAATAAACAATAATTTAAATAAAATGAATAATAAATGAAATAATTAATTTATTTATTTATGAAATATGAATATTAAATAATATTTTATTCATTGAAATACAGATTATTTATCATTCTTTTTATTTCATTTTATTTAAATTACATTATTCTCATTATTATTCATTTCATTAATTTATTAATATTGTATCAATTAATTTGTTTTAAAGTACAACAAATAATCATTCTTTCTTATTTATTTGTTATTTATTTCTTTTCTTGTTGGTATTCTTGAGATAATGGATTCGAAGATGGCATGTCAGAGACATCACATACAACCACAAAATATTTCTATGCTTCGAATATCTCAGTTTTCATCTGGTCATGACATGCCTTTGATGAGATAATATCTATTCAAAACTAACTTGTTATTATTTATTAATATTTATTATGAGTAGTTATTATATAATAATATTATTCATTATTAATTATAATGATTATTATTTACTAAGGGTTTATTATTTATCAAGAATTATAATGTATTAAAGAAGATGCATATATTATTGTTATTATTGTATGTATATTTGAATATAAGGATATTATCAAGGAATAGGGTTTCTTTAAGGGATGTCGAAGGTAAAAGGAGATGAGCTATAACAGTATGTTATGGATATACTCTCCTTAAAACAACAATATAAAGAATGAGAAATATTATATTACTCATTAAAATCAAAATAAAAGTCAAGCAACAACTTAAATTATGAATCATTTAATTCTACCATGCTTGTAAAAACAATATTTCAA
The DNA here is from genome assembly GCF_000208925.1 of Entamoeba histolytica HM-1:IMSS. NCBI lineage: Eukaryota > Evosea > Mastigamoebida > Endamoebidae > Entamoeba > Entamoeba histolytica. Next base: position 2,810 of record NW_001915045.1, read on the forward strand.
TAGAAATAAAGCATGTTGAAGAAACTGATTCACTCACTTCTCAACATGATGAAAAACCTAAAGATAAGGTTAATCATAATTGATTTCTTTTTTATTTATTATTTTTGTGTATTTCTGAATAGATTCGAAGATAGCATGTCAGAGACACCACAAAAAATATAGAAAAACAAATAATTAAAGAAGAAGAAATTCACATCAACCAAGAAATATAAATAATAGAAGAATGAGTGAAAATAGGTATTATCTGTATTGACAGAAATACATGAATAATTACAATAATAATTATAACCATAACTATCACAACATAGTTGATACAAATCATTTCACTCATCACTTCATTCATAATCATCGTCATAAACACTTTAACAATAATTTCAATAGAAATAAACAATATCAATATAATAGAAACAAATACCATAATAACACACAAAGAAGGTATAAACATTATCAAAATAAGAAACAAACCAGAAAATAAAGAAAATAAATGATTGAAACACAAAACCAAGAATATTGGAAAAACCTCTTTGAAGAAGAAATTAAAATACTTACACCACAAGAAGTAGAAGAAATAAAAAATACCAAGATTAAAGAATATACATCATCAACAATATGGAGAAGATGGTATTTTCTTGCACGAGAAAAAACAAAACCAATCAGAATGGAAGAAGAAACTATTAGTATGACTATGGAAGAAGCCAATAATCAATACAATTTAATTGAGATTAAAGACAATAGAATATCCAATAAGTATGTAATGAGTATTGAAAGTGAAGAAGACGATGATAAAGAGTTTAATAAAAAGTAGAATATTGATGAAGAGAAGAAAACAGTAAAAAGGAAAAAGAGTAAAAGAATTAGGAAAAAGTGGAGGAGGATATGAAAAAGAAAGAAGAAATGAAAAAGGAAATACAAATAAAAGACCAAACCATTAAAAAACTAACAAAGGATATTATGGCATTAAAGAAGAAGCATGAGAATGAGATAAGCATAAAAAACCACGAGTGCGATAAAAAATATTCAAATTCCATGATGAATCTGAAAGGAAAATGTCTGAAGTAAACAATTTAACACATCAATTATTATTCCTGAAAGATAAATTATCTAAATTAGAAAATAAAAATACACAAGAAGAAAAGAAGAAAGATGAGGTAACTTACAATATAACAGACTCATCTGAAACACAAATAGTAAATGACCTCACCCCTAATGTGGTAGTAGCTGATGAAATATCATCAAGTGAAGATGATCTTCCAAAAAAAGAAAGTTAACGCAGAAATCCATTGAAGAAATTGATATTCAGCATAAGAATATCACCACATTAGAATTAGACAAACAAAAAAACGGGGGAAGCAAATAGATAGAGAAGAAGAAATTTTAACACTTTATAAATGTTTTGCTTTGAAATTATTTGAAAGAAAATTAAGAGTTCAACTTAAAGAAGAAATAATAGAAAGATTAATACATGAATTTAGAATCAAAGTAAATGATATTAATGAATATAAAGAAATACTGAAGAAGACATTTAAAATAAAGAATGAAAATAAAAGAGAAATCAATAGAATAATGGAGGAAGAAATAATAAAACATCAATGGAAAGATAATGAATTAAAAGAATTAATAACTAGAATGAACAAGAAAGAGAAAGAAGAAATAGAAGAAGAGGAGGTAATGAAAATATTTAAAGAAGAAGAAATTAAACAACATGAAGATGTACAATTTATTAATTATTATTACAATAAGAAGAAAATACATCAAATAATTAATATTATTAATAAAAATGAAATAATAATCAATACATTAGATGATTATTATCATTATATTAAATCTGTAGCTTCCAATATTAACATCATTAATAAAAATAAACAAGAAAGAAGTGGAAAGAGAAGTATAGAAAGGATATTACAATCAAAAATATGTAGATTAAGAGATTTACTCAATAATAAACAATATATGAAATTAAAAAGAATATTACATATTAAGAAAAATGATATATATCATATTAAAATAAAAACAAATGAACAAATAAACTATTATAAATACCTCAGAAAGATGAAAATAATAGAAATAGAAATAAGAAAGAATAAGTGGAAAAGAATAAGATGGAATTATAAAATGATGAAATATTGGAAAAGGCAACATCTAAATAAGCCTAAAGAAGATGATTATCCAGGTAATATCTCATCTATTAATTTCTGGAAATGAATCTATGAAACTAATACTAATATAGATTTCCTGAATATTAATTTATATGAAATATTAATTGAAAATAGAATTAATGATAAAATGTCTATAATCACTCCAAATGAACTAGATTGTGATATTAAATACATTGCTAACTGGAATGCACTGGGAGTTGACAAAATACAAAGATTTTGGATTAAATATTTAGAACAACCAAAGAAGTATTTATTAAAATTATTTAATGAATGGTTAAATAATCCTAATGAAATACCTCCTCACTTTATTCAAGGAAGAACAATATTAATATATAATAAATGAGATAAATTAGACCCACAGAATTACAGAACAATAACTTGCTTAAATTGTCTGTTAAAAGTGTATACATCAATATTAAAAATGAAAATAGAAAGCAAATTGATGCTAAATCCAATTGAAAAACAACTCTCATTAAATCAAATTGGATGTAAGAAATACATATGCATCAAAAGAATGATTATTATACAACATTATAATCCAACAATTATTAATAAAGACTAAATGGAAGTTGGTAGAAACATTTTATGACGTCTCCAAAGCATATGATAGTATTAACCATCAATGGATTAAACAATGCTTAATATATTTTAATATCCCACTTGTAGTAATTAATAGTATATTATATATATTAAATAATACATATCTTAATTTGTATTATAATCAAGAAAGTGTGGGTATAATTAATGTAGAAAGAGGAATAATACAAGGTGATAGTATATCTCCACTTTTATTTGTATTATCTATTGACATACTATCTAAACAATTAGATAAACAAATTAACAAATTAAATATTAAAATGAATGGAGAAGAAAAACAAGTTAAGTTAAACCACATATTGTATATGGAAGATTTAAAGATAATGACTAATAGCCTCGATGAAATGGAAAAAGCCCACAAATTAACTAAAGAAATATTTAATGCAATAGGATTAAAAATTAATGTAGAAAAGAGTGGGATAATGACTAATATTAATAGTCAAATAAATGGTGAATTAGCTGAACTACCAAGAGTAACTATTGACAATCATTATAAATATCTTGGTATTGAAATATGAGATAAAATAAATATTAATAAATATTGTACAAGAATATTAAATGATGTATCTTCTATTTTATCATCACTAAACACTATGAAATATAGCAGCCTCAATACAATAAGAAAGATTAATAGTGATATAATCTCCAAATTAAGATATGGATTTTGTATTGTCACATGGAAACTAGGAGAATTGGAGAAGATAGATAAACAAATAAGAAAATCATTGATACAACTCCAATTATATAGTAGAAATATCCCAAAAAGTAGATTATATGTTAAAATAAATGAAATGGGATTAGGATTAATGTCAGCAAGAGATGAATGTGCTAAAGAATTAATAAGAATATATTTAAAATATAAGTGGAAATCAAGCACAGAAATAGGAGAAATGATAGAAACAATAAAAGAAAATCCAAATGGAATAATTAAAAGAATGAAGAAAGTATTTGGTAAGAAGATTAATTTTAATGAATTAATGAATATTTTTTTTTATAAATGAAAGAAATTTCTTGGTTAAGGAAGTATTTGAATGGGTAAATAATGAATTAAATGAAAGATATTTAAGTGAATGGAAAGAAAAGAAATGTGGTGAATATATAAGATGTGCAAATGGCACTTTCAATGATAAAAAATTAACAGTAGCCACTTGGAGATCACTAAATATAAAAAGAAATGCATTCCTCCAAATAGTAAAAATGCAAGAAGGAGTAAGTATGACAGGAAGTATTAAATCTAAAATACTCCAAAATGATGATTTAAAATATTGTAAACATTGCCCTAACACAATAGCATCTATTAGTCATATATTGTTAGGATGTAATGAAAAAGAATCAAATATTAAAACATGATTATGTTTGTAAACAAATATATAAACACTTATTAATTACCCATTTTAATGAATTTGATGCTATCGACTTTAATAATCCTCCTAAATGTATTAATAATGATAAAATGGTAATAACTTACAATAAAGATTTATTGGTTAGTGACAATTCTTTCCATGCTAGAAGACCAGATATATATTATCAAAATTTGAAAGAAAAGAAAGGATATATTATAGATATTGCTATATGTCAGGATAATAATTTAGAATTAAATTATATTCATAAAATAAATAAGTATAAAGAAATACAAGAGAAAATAAGAAATAATAGAGAATTAATATATGTAGAAATAATACCTGTTATATTATCAATAAATGGTTTAATACATAAAGAATCAGTAAGAAGAGTAAAATCATTGAAATTAAAATAAGACTTTTCCAAAGTCCTACGAACAATAATAATAAAAAATATGAAAGACTTAATGTTTTATACAGGAAATTCTGGCAGCACATTAGAAGAAGAACAATTTAATGCGAGCATGTTAGAATTGAACTCTATTACACCAATAGAGCATATTGAAGAAATTGAAATAATCACTTCTCAGTATGAAGAAAATCCAATTGAGGATATATCTAATATTTGACCTTTTTTCGGTTTTTTATAATGATAAAATTTGATTATGAAATATCTCATAATCTTAATCATGTTTTTTTTAAGAATCAATAATTCCTTATTATGAAGAATGATATTGTCTTGGGGAGACTGTTATTGTTAAAGATAAAATGCAAGAATATCTTTATAAATTATCCGAGTCTTATTCAAAGAACTTTGGTAATAACTTTAAACCATGTTACTCACCTAAACAAATGTTGAAAATAGGTGTTTTTGAAAGTAAATAATTAAATAATTATGTGAGTGAATTTCCAATTAAATGATATAAGGAAAGTAAATTTAAAAGAAGTCTTATTATTAATCCAAAATTGAATTATTTTAGAGTTAAATAAAGACAATTATTAACAACTTGGAAAAAGAGGATGGATGTCAATTCGTAAAAGAGACTATGACATGAGAGAATGGTTTCAATAGTATTGTTGATATTGTATTCAAAGGAGGGGTACATCAGACCAAGTTCATATCAAAATATGGTAGGTTTTTAAACGTAGTCAAAGTCAAATTGATGTTTAATAAAAAGTTTTCAATAAACAAAAAACTAACAATAATCAAAGAATTAAAGAAGTATCAACCAAAACAAACAATGACAGACATTATTATAGAAAGGTTATTTTTGTTTATAATAAAAATTAATAAAATAGTTATTTTAAGTAGTAGCATTTTCTGTTTGTTTAATTCAGACAAATACTTTTTGTTGAGTCTATGAAATATGTTGCAAAAAAACTATTAATACAATAATAACATACAATAAATTAAGTAAATAAATGTATAATATAGAGATTATCTTAAAAATAATAATAACATTTTTATTTATTTTTTTGCTAAAATTGAATAATGAAAAAACAAAATTATGAATAAATGGGATATAAAACATAATTGTAATACTTAAAAATAATAATTTACTTTTAAAAAGAAAAAGAAAATTCTCCACCCAAAAAGAAGAACTATGAACTAAAAAATGAACAAAAGAAGATAAGATGTCAAAGAAAGGAAATATGAAAGCTAGAGTTGCAGATACTCAAGATTTAAGAGAAATGTTAACTAACAAAAAGGAAAGTGAAAGAATTGAAGGGTTAAAAATAGTTATTTCTCAAATGACAGAAGGGAAAGATGTTGGAATATTATTTGGAGAAGTTCTTCAATGCGTTGCAACACCAAATATTGATGCTAAGAAATTAGCATATTTATATATTATGAATTATGCTAAAACACAACAAGATAATGCTACAAGAGCAGTTCAAGCTTTTTTGAGAGATTCAAATGATCCTAATCCAATTATACGTGCATTAGCTATCAGAACAATGGGAGCTATTAGAGTACCTAAAGTTACACAGGAATTATACAACCCATTACAAAAGGCATTGAAAGATCAAGATCCATATGTTAGAAAAACAGCAGCTATGTGTGTTGCAAAGTTATATTTCTTAAATCAAGAAGAGTGTGTTAGACAAGGATTTGTTAATACATTAAAAGAGTTAATATTTGATAGTAACCATGTTGTAGTTGCTAATGCACTTGCTGCTCTTAATGAAATTAATAGTATGTCAGAAAAGCATGATGTCTTTGAAGTTACTTCAGAAAATTATAACATTCTTCTTACAGCATTAAATAAATGCGCAAATGAATGGGGACAAGTTATTATATTAGATACTATTTCTAAATATGTTCCAGAAAATGTCCAAATTGCTGAAAGTATTTGTGAACAAGTTGCTCCAAGATTAAAAGCTGCTAATAGTGCTGTCGTATTAGCTGCTGTTAAACTTATTCTTGTATTACTTCCTCATTTAAGTGAACAAAATGCATCACTTTATTTGAAAAAGATTGCACCACCATTAGGAACACTTATGTCTGCATCTAAAGCATATGAAATTCAATATGTTGCATTAAGAAACATTCGATTAATTCTTCAAAAATGTAAAGACTTATTAGTAAATGATGTAAAAATATTTTATTGTAAATATAATGATCCTTTATATATTAAAATTGAAAAACTTGAAATTATTGTTGCTTTAGCTAATAAAGACAATATTAAAGAAATTCTTTCTGAATTTGTTGACTATTCTCAAATGGGTGATGTTGAATTTGTTAGAAAAGCTGTTAGAGCATTAGGAAGATGTGCTATTAAATTAGAAAACGTTGCTAATCAATGCATTACCACTTTAGTTGATTTAATTAATACAAAAGTTAATTATATTGTACAAGAAGCAATTGTTGTTATTAGAGATATCTTTAGAAGATATCCAAATAGATATGAAAAAGTTATTGGAACTCTTTGCGAGAATTTAGACTCACTTGATGAACCAGAAGCTAAAGCTGCTATGATTTGGATTATTGGAGAATATTCAGATAGAATTACTAATGTAGCCGATTTATTACAAATGTTCTTAGAAACTTTCCAAGAAGAAGATATTAATGTCCAATTACAATTACTTACAGCAACAGTTAAATCATTCTTAAAAGCTTCTTTAGAAGATCAAGACGTTCTTCAAAATTTGTTTACTATGTGTACTGAAAGTGATAATCCTGATCTTAGAGACAGAGGTCTATTTTATTGGAGACTTCTTGCTCATGACCCAGAACTTGCTAAAGAAATGGTTTGTTCTGAAAAACCAGTTATTAAAGATGACTCTGAAGAACTTGACCAAGCTGTTTTAGTTAAATTAATTCCACATATTGGCTCTTTAGCTTCATTATTACATAAACCACCAGAGGTTTTCGTTTCTTCATTGAAAGCACAAGCTGGTGGATTTAATTTCAAGAATCTTGAGACTTTAGGTGAAGAATTCTCTTCTGACGATGAAGATGACATCCAAATCAATACTCAACCTGCTAATACAAAATCATTACTTGATTTTGGTGATGTTACTACTCCAGCCCAACCAACTGCTGCCCCAGCTCAACAAGCCCCTCAACAACAAAGTGTAATGTCTTTGTTTGATAATTTGAACACAACTACACCAGCTCAGTCTACTCCTGCTCAACCAGTTCAACAACAACAAAATATTTATGCTACTCTTTACGGACAACCAACCCAACCAGTCCAACAACAACCAGCTCTCTTTGCTACTCCTGGTGTTCAACCACAAGCTGCTCCAGCTCAGCCACAACAAACAAATAAACCAGCCGTTGATCTTTCATTCCTTGGCATTTAACTGAATTGTTGTCTTAATAATTTTAAATTTATATTTTTGTATAGTAATAGAATAAAAAGTTTCAAACAAGAACAAAAATCAATTTAAGCCATTTGGTGAATCTCTCCAGTAGAAAACAGTAATAGAGAGAATTGCTCTAATTGAGATGGTTCAGTTGATTGAATGTTGATAAGGATATTAGTTTGAGATTCAAGAATAACTTTTGTTTGAACTAGTTTAATAAGTAATAAATATTATTTAAAAATGAAAATAAAATTAACAAACTATCTGAGTCATTTTCATCACAAGTTGCAAGTATTCTATCATTATTTTGATCAATGACTGTGACTTTTTTTTGAGAATTATTTGTAACATTTATCATAGGAGTTAAGAATAATGATAATACTCCTTTGTCCATAGCAAATAAATGACTTTGTTTTAAATTACCATTTTTTCCTGATAAGAAACAACTAAACCCCTCATTTATTTCAGATAATTCAACAGATGGATTTTCAAATGTAGATCGAAGTAATTCATGAATTACAATTGTAAACTTACCAAAGAGGTTTGGTAAAATTGTCATAGGAATAATAACATATTGTCCAGGGACTAACTCAACAGCTTTACTCATGTACGACGCGTTGGTGAAGTTGGTACTAAAGACAACTTGTTGATATTCAAATCCAAAAATTTTTGTGTTAGAATCAGTTTTTATCATAGTCATTCCCATACTCATTTTATCCTCAGGACTTCCTTTGTCATAAACTAATTCAGCAATGACTCTGGTATTTTCTTTAACTCTAAGAACAAATTGTTGGTTTTTTCTCCAATTACCAGAATTAAAACACCCACCTGCTGTAAGTTCATTCCATTCACCAGATATCCAAGATGTTTTAGTTGGTATATGTTGACTCATAGAAATATCTGACATTGAATAAATCATTAACTTAAAACTTGTACGAGATTGATTTCCTCTTATATAAGGTATTAATATATAAGTTCCACTTACGTTATCTACTAATGCAGATGATGTAGTATCATTTTCTTCTGATTCTTCTTTTATATTACCAGGAGTAAGTACAGCTAATGGAGTTTCATCGTCTTTTGTTTTAAATAAAGCAAATCCAATTTCAGTGTCTTCGTCAATGCCTAATGCAACTAACAAAATAAATAATGAAGTTGGATGGGTAGATGAAATAATAAATTTAGGGTTATCACACCATTGATATGAATTTCTTTTAATTCTACCACCATTATTTTTATTATTCCATTCACTATTGATTTGATATAATTTCCAATCAGTTTCTGACTCGTTTAATATTTTTACCTGAGCAGAGCCATCTGGGTATTCAATTTCCATTAAATACCTTCTTTCAATTGCTGGTTGATAAGTACATCCAAAAATAATGTACCACCCTTTATCAAAATCTATTGTTTGTTCTATCTTTCTTTTTAAAGAAAATGTAGTTCCTTCTCCAATAACACAATCATCAACTATATCTAACATTCTTTGTTTATCCTCAATTTCATTTGCTGTAAATACATATAAAGCAATATGAGTTAAATTTCCTTCTTCTGCTATTTGTTCTAAACTAATTCTAATAGTAGTTTTATATAATACATGAACACTAATTTGTATATTATTTCTCCAACTGGGAAAAACATGACAACCACCAGCAGTAACACCTCTCCACTCTCCATTCAATCGAAATATTTCATTATCTGCATTTTCTATTAGTTCATGTGATATATCTGCATTTGATTTTATTTCAATTGCTTTACCATTTTCTCTTTGTGGATCTACTGTCAATGGAACAAATGGTTGATTAATGCTATAGCTCTCAATATAAATGGGAGTTATTGGTGAACGGTCATGACCATCTTCCTCTTTATGTAAAGGACTAGTTGTATTGAACAAACTACCACCTTTTTGGTTTTTATCAATTGTATCATTAGACCCATCAAAATAACTATGATTTATAGAAAGTGGGACAGGAGAATATCTCATTGAAAAATCTTTTTGTGTGTTATCAGACTTAGCAATAGGAATGTTTTCGTCAGTACCAATAACATTTGGGTAAATATTTGGAACATCAAATTCTTCTGTTGCATGATTAGAAGGATGATTAGAAAAATCTAACGGACTAATTTCATGAACGTCGTAATCAGGAAAAATCGAATCGATCATATTTTCTAAACCTCCTATTCCATTTTCTTGTTGTTCTTCATTACTTCTTTTACCTACACTAGGATCAGCAAATGTTGGATCTTTAGCCTGTTTTTTGACAAGTTCAAGTGTCTTTTCAATTCCACCATTTTCTTGAATCTTTTCACTTAGATGATCTAATAAAGTCATTAAATTTTGTTTATTTCTCATAGAAATAAAATCGTGTTTAAGTAATGTATATGCAGATGGTCTTACTTGTGGAGTTTTAACCAAACAATTACTTAAAAATTCTTGAAGATTATAACTATGTTCACTTTCATTTTTTAATTTAGGAGGGGGATTTTGAGCGATGAGCATTAATACTCTCATAGGTGGCATGTCATAATATGGAGGATATGTCTCTGCCATTTCAATAATCGAAATTCCTAATGCCCAAATATCTACTTTTTCATTATAACCAGTTTCATCAACAATTTCTGGTGCTAAAAAATGAGGAGTTCCAATTAAAGTTTTATGGTGTCTTGTTTTATCATTTAATGTTGTTGCAATACCAAAATCCCCTAGTTTAACATCTCCATCTTTTGTTATTAAGAAATTAGCTGGTTTAATATCTCTATGTATTTTATGTAATTCATGAAGATATTTTAATCCTTGAAGAGCGTCATGACAAATTTGTGCAATAACATCTTCTTTTAATTCTTCTCCAAGAATATCCATCATGTCAGCAACAGACCCGTAACAACAATATTCCATAACAATCTATTTATAATTATTTAATTTATTAGACTATTATGACAAAAGCAAACCCAAAATTCTTCTTGTCTTAATACACTTGTATAATATCGAATAATGTAGGGTGATCGAAGGACTTTGAGTGTATCAATTTCTCTTCTAATATCTTGAAAATCTGCATCTTTCGGTAATCGTTTAATAGCGACAATTGTTCTTGTATTTTGATGAAATGCTTTATATACTTGACCAAAAGAACCTTGCCCTATTCTTTCTAAAAAACCAAATTCATCATATGGTCCAATGGCATTAACTTCCATTGTATTATGTCTAATACTCCTAATTTTTAAGTTTTTTTTTTTCTTAAAATTGGTATAATTGTGTTATATAATAACAAAATACTTTTTTATTTTGATTTTTCTATTCTATTATTAGAATAGAAAAACCAATCATTTCAAAATTTTTGGGTATTTGAAAATAATAGTAAACTACCATAGGAATTTCAAGATGAACAGTTAATTATGTCTCGTCTTGTCACCTTGGAAGGTCAGTTAGGAGATTTGACAAGCAAAGAAAGAAATGCAATCCCAAGAGTGTGTCACCTTCATTTGTCAAAAATAAGTTTGTAAAGATTTTTTAATAATTATGTCATTAAAAAAAAATACTGAATAAAAAAGCAGCAAAAATACCATTAAAGACTCCAAAGTCATTTTTGATTTCAGTTTGTATGAATAAAACAAAATCTTCAATTAAAACAAATGCTCCATTGATTATGACACCAGATACATCATCGTTAATGATCAATCTCAATATCATCTTTTCATATCTTCATTACTTTCGGGTTTGTTGATAAATACTACTTAAAAAAATATGAAAACAGAAATTGATTATTAGGAAATAAATAATAAAATAAATATCAGATTACATAAATACAAGAAACCTAATTTGGTATATGCTTCTTGTTCTTTATCTTTGAATGAAATTTTTTATTCAGGATTTACTGGGGATTTAGACATGAAAGGAGCAAACGAAAAGAAAAATTTTAATAAAGATTTATATACAATCACATGTACTATTGACTCTATTCCTTTAGAATTTAATCACCTTCAAGATTTACCTCGTTTTATTGAGTTGTGTAAAACACAAACAGTTAGTGGTACAGACAATACATTAGAGACACTTGATTTATTTTTTGATGCAGCAGAAAATATTCAAGAAGAAGGATCTGACTCAGAAGAATCTAATTCTATTCCTATTGCACCAACACCACCAGAAAGTCGTCTTGTATCAAAAAATTTAAGTCAGAAAATCCAATTAAAATTAGGTGATATACCTGAAAAAAGAACATCTAAAGAAAATTTAGAATTTGTTGCTCGAGATTCTGTTAAAAAACAAATGAAAACAAGTGGGTCACAAAAAGGAAAAATGGCTAGAAAGACTGTTACTAATGTTAAAGTTATTACTAATGATAATGATGATTCTACAGATACTGAAGATTGTATTAAACCATTATATTCAATGGAAAAAACAATGGGAATGATGGAAAAAGAAGAAGAACCTATTGTGTTACTTATTGATCCAAAGAAACGAAGGTCTTTAAGATTTTATGAAGCTATGGGAGAGAATGTTGAAGAAGTTATTGAAAAAAGGTACCATTTTATTTTTATAAGTGATTCTGAAGAAATGAAAAAGTTTATTGCATTATTAGTGATGAAAGCTGGAACCAAAGAAAAGGCAATTAAAATTGGTATTTGTGGTTCTGATGGATTTGTAAGTCTTTTTGTTCGAATTTTTATTGAAATTACTTCAAAGAAATTAAAAGGAGGAGAAGGAATGTTTAAATTCTATTATATTCCAGTTGGAAAAACATGTGAATTAATGACAGTCTTAGATGGAAGTAAAAAATACAGAGAATTATTCTTTTCAGAAGACTGGAATGTTTTGTTTAATACAACTCAAAACATTCAACAACAAATTTGTAAAGTAATATTTGAAAAAGTTAATGAAGTTATTCAAAATTCTCAAACTAAAAAATATGTTCAATTAGGAGAAATACAATTAACCACAGAAAATGAAACTGTGATTGTTCCATTTTTAAAGAGTATTTGTCTCACTCCAACTATAACTGAATCAAAACCTCCTGTTGTTGCTATTGACATTTGTAAACAAAAGAAAGATAAACAACATGTTACAAAAATTAAAAAACCATTAAGTGCATTAGATATTATTCGATTAGATGGTATTGAAACTACTGGTGCTATTGAAAAATATGGAGATACTAAAGGGGTATTATTAAGTGTAATTCGAAAGAATGATAGAAAATTGTTAAGTTGTGAACAAATTATTAAAACTTATTGTGGAGATGAGGATGAGAAGAAAAAAGAAAAAAAGAAAGTGGAAAAAAAAGAAGACTCACCCTTAAAAAAAGAAGAAAAAGAAGAGTCTTCAGCAAATGTTTCAACATGTACAAAAATGATGATTAATTGTGAAGATTCATTGTTTAGTGTTTTTATTGATGGGAGGAAATTCTTTAGTGATGTTAAATATATTTCAGTTAAAAATATATGGACAGGAACAAAAAGTATTTATTTTAACACTTTTGTTTGAATTTATTCATTTTTTTTAATTAATTAATTTTTAGTGGTATATTTTTTATAAATAAAAACAATAAAATTCAACGAAATAAATTAATGAAAATATAAATCTCCAATGGAAGTTAATTGTGGTTGAATTAACTCTCGTATTGGTTGATGAGGTGATGAGATTAATTTGATTAAAAGAGAGTATATCCATTGTATTGTTAATCCATTTCCTAATAAGGGTTTGTTTGATATTATTTGAGGAAATATTTGTTTAATAGAATAAAGTAACTCTAAAACACACCATTGTTCTCTATACCCTTCTACATTCAATAAATAATTATTAGTAATAAGGTTCATATGTGTAACGTAAACATCAGCACATTTTGATTTTTTAGAAATATCATTGAATGTAAGATAACAATTAATTAATATTGAATGACATTCTTGAGAAAGAGTTTGACCATATGTTTTAAATTGTAAAGATGATTTAATTCCATAATCAATAAAATAATTAAATACATCAATTTGTGATTTTTCTATTGGTTTTGTTTTTATAATTTGAAGAATATTGACAAGAGGAGTAAATATTTGAGTATCATTTTCAATTAATAATTGTTCATTAACTTCTTTGTATTTGATAATATTAGTAATTTCTATTATTTTTACATTTATTTCATTAATAGAATCAATAGTTTTTAATTTTTGAGAAAGAATATCAAAGAATAATTGATGTACTTCTAATTTATAATGTAAAGATTTATTAAGAAATACTTTTTCTTGAGATTCACTTCTTTGTAATTGATTATTTGGTTCAATAAAAAAAGAAAGAATTGTTTCATGTGATTGAATAATTCTTTGTATTATTGGTTCATCAAGAGTAAAATTCATTAATATTTTAATTAATTCATTAATTCCCCACCACTTAGACATTTTAGCTCTTTCATTTATTTTTTCAATTTCAAGAATAGTATCTAAACACCAAAGAACTGTAGTTTCAAATTTATCTTTTATATTTTCAAAATCTTTATCAATAATAAATGAATTTAATGCTTTTATATAACGTTCTTGAATCAATGTTCCACTATTCTCTGAAACAAAGAAATCATTTGGGAATAAACAAATAAATTTCTTTATCATTTCAATTATTCTGTATTTTAATTTAATTCCACAAATACTATAAGAATCACATAACATATTTAAATATAATATTGCTACTCCACTAAACACTCCATCATTAAATATTAAAAATTCATTTATCATTTCAATTACATCCAATGTATCATCTGCTAAACTTTCATCTACTTCTTTAAATATTGAAGAATCATAAACAATAGGAAGTAATTTAAATACATATTTAATACCAACTTCAATACCAAATATTGTTGGTTGAAAGAAAGCAAAATCAGTAAATCCAAGAATGTATCTAAATACTTGTTTCTTTGTTTCTTCATCACTAAATTTTTCAAATATTATTTTTAATGATCTCATAACACATGAGAGGTCAGCAATTATCGAATCATTCCATCTTCTTATTTCAGTTAATACTCGAGAAATAATATGACTTTTTTTAATATCATCTCTTAATGGAATGTCTGTAGTATTAAGTGTTCGTGGATATACAATTACTTTTAATTTTTGAAATGCTGAATAAAATACTTCTGTTATTAATTTTTTCCATCCTTCTTCTTTTAAACAAACTCCTTGATCCTTTATTGCTCTTAATAATGTTTGTGCTGCTGAAAACCAAATATCATAACGTTCATCATCTATTTCATTTAATAATTCATTAAAAAGAACCATCATTAATGATTCTTTAATTTCTTGTTTAAAATTAAGTTCTGGTGTTTGACTAATAAGTTCTAATAAACTCCATTGTAATTCAATTGTTGATAAAGCAATATTTAAATCATTATTTTGATTTAAAAAAGATTTTAAAGTTTCTAATACGTAATTCATTTGTTCAAATGAAAATTGTCTTAAAATATTTGGTTTACAAATTTCTTTCAAAACATTAAATGATTGACTAACAATATCATAATTTGAACAGAATGATAATTCTTTAAATAATTGATCAACAGAATCATTTAGTGTTATTATTATATTTTCAATAAAAGTGGTATAACTATCAATCAAAGATCTTTTAGCTTTAACATTAGTTGATTTAATTATTGGAATTGAAACATCAAATAAAAAGAGAATATAATCTTTTTGAAATACATTTGATGAACGTTGAGATAGAATAAAATTAGTTAAATCAAAAAAGTATGAGTTAATTAATTCTTCAGAGTGAAGAGCAGTATTAATAAATAATGATTTAATATATTCTTTTATTAAAAGAAATCTTTTTGGATGAAGTTTAATAGAATTAAATAATTGATCAAAATAATATTTGTCTATTTTAAATGATTCTTGATAATAATTTTCAATTATTGTTTGACATAATTCTACTAATGTTTTAATATAAATACAATATAATTCATCACTCATTAAATCACTTTCATTCAAATAATAATTTGGTATATTTATTATTTCATCATTTGTTTGAATTAATGGACATATATTTGTAATTGTATTTAATGATGATAAAAATGGTAATATTATAAGAAATTCTTTGGTTTGAAAGAAATTTGAAAATTCTTTAATACAGTCTTTTAACCAATTTACACAAGTCAACTGTTTTTCATTAAATTCTTGACTAATATTTTGTTGATAAGGAATAAGACCAGAAGTATTAATAATCATGTTTATAATACGTATTGCTTCTTCATGAAGGTTATTTGAAAGTAATAAAGAAACAACATTAAAAACAAATATTAAATATTCTTTAAATAATGGAATAGGAATAGGCAATTCAATAAAATAACGTAATTGTTCTTCAACAACATTAAAAATATTTTTAAATTGATTGTCTGAAATAAGTAAAGATTCTTTATCTGCTAACAAAAAGGTGACGATACTAATAATTATTTTAGTAATAATACAACAATTACTTTCTTCTATTAATTCTGTTTGAGGTGTTTTTGTAATAAATTCACTTACAAGTTTAAATGAAGAAAATGGTATTACTATTTGTTGATTTATATATTCTTGATATTTCTTTATTGCAAATTCAGAAAATTCATTTGCTGGTGGTAATATTTGTCGGGTATCATGTTTTTCAAAAGAACATAAAAATTCATTTAATATACATTGAAGTAATGCAAATTGTATTTCTTTAGATTTAGTAGTAGAAATACATTGAATAACTTTTGAAAATAGTGTCATAAAAGTAGGTATTTCATATTGAGTAAATAATCCAGTAATTAATGAATATAAACTTTGGTCAAACTCATTAATATCTAATAATTTTATACATAATTCGATTATAACTGATGTTAAACACTCTTTAAATTTAACTTTCTATAATTTATAAACATTCATTATTCTCCACCATTTAAAAAAAAAGAATAATAACAAACTTCAAATAACTGATGATTTGATAATACAATAGTACAAATAATATTTGTTGGTATTTGAATTTTATTATTTTTAATTATTGTTGGTTTATCTCCTATTATTAAATTACAAAGTTCATTTAATAATATACTTAAATCGTTTATTAAATTATTATTCTTTTCATTTTCTTCTTTTTGATTTAAACAATCATCATTTGCTATTTTAAATAACTTTATTATCGTTTTAAATATTATTTCATTTATTCCAATTCCATTATTTTTATTTGCTAATTCAAATAATAATACATAAACATCCATTAAACTTCCATTATAAAATGAATGAATATATTTATTTGATTCAAATATCGTATTGAAAATTGAAAGTATTTTTGATCGAATTTCTTCTTTCATTTGAATTTTACAAATTGATTTAATTATTGAACTAAACCATATCTAATTAATCAATCCCATTATTTCTTTTATTGTTATTGTTTTATCCATTTAGTAACAAACATCTCTTATTAATTCATCTTTAATAAATTGTTCTATTAATTCTAATACTAACAAATTCACTTTTACATTATTTAATTCCATTATTTCAAGTACCATCCCATAATATTCTTCTTCTTTCTTTGTTATATCTTCTTTAAATTCTTCATCATTATAACTCTTTATTCTCGTAGCTTCTTTGATTAATTTTAATGAAAGATCTTCAGTTTTTCTTTTCTCTTTCACCTCTTCATATAACGCTCTAAATATCGCTACGTATGGAGCTACCATAAAATTCCCTTTTCGTTCCATTCTTTTTTAATGAATCTAATTTTATAGTTCTTTTTTTATTTCATTTTCTTTTAATAACTAAAAATTATTTGTTATTTATTTTTCTCTTTATTTCAATTTTTTATTCAATTATTATTTTATCTGAATTAATAAAAAGGTCTTGTGATAAATACAACACCACAAAGTGATGAAATAATAATGAATGAT
>NW_001915045.1:20690-22763 GCF_000208925.1 Entamoeba histolytica HM-1:IMSS
CAGAAAATCAAAATGATGAAAGAAAAGAGGAAAGAAAAAGATGAGAACCAATGATAAAGATAGAATAATGGAGAACTAAGAAGAAACAGACAAGAAAAAAGAAATGATATGAAAAACAACAAGAAAGGATGAAGAAAATAGAAGATAAAAACAAGAAAATACAAATAAAAGTAGAAAAGAATAGGTACAAAAGAAATCAAAGAAGAGAAAGACAAGTAATCCAATACAAACAGAAAATGATAATAATATAAATAAGAAACAATGACAAATAAAAGAAGAAGATATAAATATGATAATACAACAATAAAGAAGAAAGAAATCAAGAAGAGAAGAAAAACAGTACAAAACAAGATTGAAAAAAATAAATAAAGAAGAAGATTCCAGTATTAACAATAAAAATAATGAAAATATAATTCATAAAGATAAAATGGGTGCACAAGAAGAAGTTTAAGAAGAAATGTTTAACCCGAACCAAATAAAAAACATAGAAGATATTCAAATAGAATGATAGAAAGAGAAAAGAAAAAAGTAAGAGCAATGAATCCTAAAGGATGAGAATGAAGAAGAAAATGATATAAAATCAAATAAAAAATTAAACCGAATTATAATAGTTGAATAATAATAAATGAAATAACAATAACAAAATAATAAATATACATTATATAATATTCAAAATAAATAAAATAAGAATAAGCAAATCGAATAAACTTAAAATGATAAATTAGATGACAAATAACGAAGAAATTAACAAAGAATGATAAAAACAAATGATAAAAGCAAATAATGGTAAATGAAGAGAAAGAAAGATATAAAAGAATAAAAAGAAAGTAAAAAGTAGAATAAGATGAAGAAAGAATAAAAGTAGAAAGGTGAGAATATAAAAATAAAGAAGATAAATTGTAATAAAACAAAAGAGATGATAAAAGAAGAAAAGAATGAAAAAAATAAAGGATGCAAATTTTATTGAAACAAACAAAAAAAAGCGCAATAAAAAAAGTGCAAAATTTAATGATGCAAAATATTTTGAAATAAAAATAAATCATCATTTGATATTATTATATTTGATAATAAATTATAGTATGTATTAAATACATCATATTTCTTTATTATTTATCTTTCTTTTTATTATTTCATATATTAAATTATTATTCATTCATTTATTATTTATTATTTATATTTCATTTATTAAATAAAATGAAAATGAAATTGTAAAATATCAATTAATTAAATATTCATGAATAATAATTTATTAATATTTAATAATTGAAATAACAAATAATAATGTAACAATAATGATATATTCAATATATTCTTTATTTGATTTGTTCAATATTAGATTATTCTATTTCATTGTCATTTCATTATTTTATTTCATTATTTTATTTATTATTTCATATTCATTTATTATTTTTTAAAATCAAATAAACAATAATATTGATATTCATTCATCATATTCATTTAATATAATAAATATACATAACATTTCACAATAAAGAATGAATATTTAACATTGAAAATATTGATTATATTTAATATTTTGTTCAACATAAAATCAATAAAACATATATTTTGATAATATATAAATGAAATATTAAAGAAATATACAATACTCAAGAATTAATAAAAAAGAAATAAAAAGAATGAATGAATATAAAAGTGATAAATAATAGAAGAAAGAAATAGAAAAACAATGAAAAACAAATAATATAAAAAGAATATAAATATATAAAAGAATAAAAAGAAAGTAGAAGAAGAATATAAAAATAATAAATCACAAAGAGATGATAAAAGAAGAAAAGAATGAAAATGGTGTAATTTTAATGTAAAAATTAGAAATATTCAATAATAAGTGTCTAATTTAATGATTCAAAATAATTAATATTGTTTTATTGAAAAAAATATTTTACTCTTTTTTATGTTATTATTTATATGTATAACTTCATCATGATGTTTATTATATATTCAATCATAAGTGTTATGTTATTATAACATATAATAAGTGATAAAATATAAATGAAAATGATATGAATATATGATATAGAATATTAAAACCAAAGAAATAATAAGAAATAA
>NW_001915045.1:22863-33380 GCF_000208925.1 Entamoeba histolytica HM-1:IMSS
AATATAAATAAGAAAAATCTAAATAATATAAACATAAAAAACATAAAATAAGAAGAATATAATAATATATAGATAATAAGAAGAATACAATGATATAAATAATATAAACAGAGAAATAAATATATAAAAATACGATAGATAAAAATACGATAGATAAAAGAATATGAATAATAAAAATAAATAAATATGAATAATCAAATAATCTATTTCATTAATATTTCATACAAAATGAATACAAATGATTATAAAATATAAACATAAATATTTACATATTCTGTATTTATCATATTTTTTATTTTTATTTTAGGAGCAAAATATAATAAATGGAAAATTCTATGGATGCAAATTACTTTGCATCTTTTTTCTTTTTTGTAAATTATTTAGATGCATTTTTTCTTTGCTAATTTTCGTGCTCGTTTTGTATTTCAATCATTTCTTTTCTTTGATTTCTATTTTGTTTCTTATTTTGATATTGTTTGTACCTTCTTTGAGTGTTATTATGGTATTTATTTCTATTATATTGATATTGTTTATTTCTATTGAAATTATTATTAAAGTGGTTATGACGATGATTATGAATGAAGTGATGAGTGAAATGATTTGTATCAACTATGTTGTGATAGTTATGGTTATAATTATTATTGTAATGATTATTGTGATTGTTCATGTATCTCTGTCAATACAGATAATACCTATTTTCACTCATTCTTCTATCATTTATATTTCTTGGTTGATATGAATTTCTTCTTCTTTGGTTATTTGTTTTTCTATATTTTTTGTGGTGTCTCTGACATGCTATCTTTTTTTTATAAATGAAATTATTGAAAAGAAAAAAGAAAAAGAAGTAGTAATAGAAATAAAGAAATTAATGACAAATACATCAAAAAATGGAAGTGTCATCAAATTAGTGGATATTTTAGAAGATGGTTCATGTCAAAAGGAGTAGATAAAACTACTACAGTGAAAGCATTGAAGTCCATCAATATTAAAAAGAATGCATTTCTCCAATTAACTAAAATGCAAGATGGAGCAATATTTTGTGGGTATAGAAAATCAAAAATAATGAAAAATGAAAGATTAAAATACTCCACACTTTGTAAAGACAAGATAGCTACAGTAGAACACATTCTACTATCTTGTATTGGTCGTAAAAATCACATATGGAAAAACATGACAATATTGGCATTATAATATTGATTAATAAGAAAATATACAGGAAATAATCAATATAAAAACCACCATATGAAACAATGTTACAATATAAAGACATCACAATGATATGGAACAAACAAATAATGCATAAAAGTGATGGACAATATCACAAAATACCAGATATATATGTATTAGATAAAAAGAATAAAACTTGTCTATTATTTGATATGACTATTGTTGCTGATCACAATATTAATGGAGAATATTGGAAGAAAAGAAATATGTATAAAGAATTAAAGAATATGCTAATGAAAATAGAAAAGTTAAAAGATGTCAAAATAAATGGAGTAGTAATCTCAATAAATGGATTAATAAATAAAGAAAGTAATAAATTAATTAAATAATTAAAAATTGAAATTGACATCGAGAAAGAAGTTAAAAACCTTGTAATAAAAAACATGATGGATGTTATTAAGCATATTGAAATCACTATCAAACATACTCAGTAGAAATTTTAGATGAAGACTTGGTGAGTGGATTAGTCTCCTTGAGTTATTAACAATAGAAGCTATTTCTATTAATACTTAATTAATTGCTTTATTATTTATTTACTTTTTCATTAAATAATTTATTTCTTTTTGAAATAAATTAAAAATTATAACTTTAAAAGCTTAAAATATTAACTTATTCAGCTTTTGGAGCTTTCTTAGCAATTTCAACGACATGAATATCCTTTGGAATAGCCTTCTTGAGTTCTTCAGCTTTGGCTTTATCAGCACAAATGTAAGTATAAAGATATTTAGCACATCTAACCTTGAATTTGGTGTTTTCACCGTTGGTTTTGACACGAACGGCACGGATAGAGCCGGATTTCAAAAGTTTTAAAATTTGTTTGAATTCTTGAACTTGTTTTGGCTAAAAGTTGTTAGTCATATCGTTCACTTATTTTATATTACTTTAAATGAATTTATAAAAGATGTATAATAACAAACCATCCTACTCTTTTCAAATTTAGTTCTCTCATAGGGTTTTTATTTTTTCATTATTTTCTTTTTAATAAATTAAAAGTAATAAATTATTTTATTATAGATATTATTATAAACTTTTTCTTTTATTTTTTTCCTTTTTTGAAAATATTAAAAGGAAAATTTATTTAAAAATTATAAAATAAAATCTTAGGTAAAATTTATGGAAAAGAAGTGAAATTACAATAGAGAAAAGATAGGACTGGAATTACACTGTCCTGATGAAAATGAAGCACTTATTGATTCAGAAACTGAAGTGGGTTGATTTTTAATTGTTGTTGGTGGATGAATTTGTAAAGTACGTTTTGTTTGTTGAGAATTTAACAGGTTTTTAGAAGAAGTAGAAGAAAGTAATTGATTGTCTGTGTAAGGTGTTGTTGGTATTAATGGATGGCTATAGTGATGGGTTTCAGCAAATCCCATTGTAAATGAAAGTTTTATTGGAATTGAAGTTATTTCAGGAGTAGAATTAGCTTTTTTATAATGGGGAGGTATTGATGGAACAGATTTTGAAGGTACACTTAATAATGTGTGGGTTGTTGTTTTAGAAGAATATGAACGAACAATTGACATATAAAACAATGGTTTTAAATTGAAATTTAGTTCATTTAATAAAAGAAAAATAAAAGAAAAAATAAGTTGAAGTAAAAATTGTTTTATTTAAAAAATGGATGAAGTAAACAATTTTCAATACTAATTCTTTGATTCACATCAACTACTAACATCCTTTTTATTAGGTCTATTAATAATGGGTTTCTATTATTCCAATCTTCTTTAAATATTATTTCTCCTTTTAAAATACTTTCTATATATTGGTTATTAGTTCTTGAAAATGGTGGATAACCACATACCATTACAAATAATAAAACCCCAGAACTCCAAACATCAACTTTACTTCCATCATAAGGTGTTCCATTATATAATTTTTTTAATATTTCAGGTGCAATGAATAAATCACTACCACAAACAGTAGATGCTAAATGGGAAGTAGTGTCTATTCTTCTACTTAGTCCAAAGTCAGTTATTTTAATAAAATAATCTAATTTATTAACAAATAAAATATTTTCTGGTTTAATATCTCTGTGAATAATATTATGTACTTTAATATATTTTAAAGCAGAAAGAATTTGATAAATAACAACTTTACTATGTTCTTGAGAAAATGTATTATTGATAATTCTTTCATAAAGGTCTCCACCATTTAATCTTTCCATAATAAGAAATATATGTTTATTAGTGATATAAACTTTTTCAAGTTTGATAATATTTGGATGTTCTAATGATTGCATGATATTAATTTCATTTTGAAACATTGTTGTTTTTTTAACAGAACTATTTTTGATTATTTTTATTGCATAGAGATTGTTTGATTCTTTTGAAATTGCTTCTCTAACTATTGAAAATCCACCACTTCCTAAATAATTTCCAATTTCATAATCATACTGAGGTCCTCCATTTTGTTTATCATCTTCTTCAACTTCATTTTCAATGAAACAATAATGAATAGAGTTTTCTTTTTTAGGGTGGAATAAACTTATTTCATCATAGCAATGGATTTGAGTCTCATCAAATAAATCTCCATTAACATATGAGCCATTTGAACTAAAATCTCTTGCAGTAATTATTGATATGCCATCAATAATTCTTCTTTGAATTTGAAGATGAGTTGCACTAATATATGAATTAAATGAGAAACATTTTTGATAATTTCTTCCAAGTAAAGTCTAGCAATTATTATTTGCTCAATAAATAGAATAAACATAACAAACAAATGAATCAAATAGTAGAATATCTTCATATCCAATTGTTTCTGACTTTAGACATCCCCATGGGTAAGTCATTATTATCTTCTTCTTAATGAAATTATTTAATTTAGATTTACAAACTAAGAAACAAGCTTCTAGTTTATTTTTAAATTTTTATTCATGTTAATATTTCTTTGTCAAAACAGTTATTTTTATATTACATTCTATGTTTCTATTCTATTGTTGATTAATGATATGTTGTGATTGTTTAATAGCTAGAATAACAGCTTTAAAAAGTTTTAACAGAACAATAAACAAAAGAATGGATAGAGATAAAAGAAGATAAAAATAGAAAAGAAAAAAGAAAAAACATAAATTCAAAAAAACCCTAAAAATGTACTTTAAAAAAAATTAAAGAGGTTTTAAAGGAATGAAGTGTCATATAACTCAATTTGGAAGGATTGTGCCATCAGGAATTGAGAGACTTTGTTATTCACCTGACAACAAATACTTAGCGTGTACACGAGAAGATGGGATAGTTGAAATTTATTTATCTAAAACCAAATCATTATTACATCAACTTCCAATATTTCCTTCAAAACACTCATGTTGTGCAGCTTGTTGGAGTGACACAACATTGTTTGTTGGAGGAACAACAAAACAAGTATTTGGAATAAACCCAGAAACTGGGATGATAAAAACAAGTATTAACGTATCATCAAATGTAACATGTTTAGCATATTCAGAGTCATTATTTATTGGTACAGACAAAGAGTTTATTGAATTTTATTCACCATCACAAGACGATCCCGATTCTCTTTGGCTTATGGGAAGACTTAATCATTCAAAAGGAAAAACAACGTGTATTAATATCAAAGGTGAACTTGTTTTTGCTGGAACCTCTGAAGGAGTTATCTTTGGTTGGATTAAAAAACAAAAAAAATTTGAATTAATATTTGCTGTTTATGCTACTGACAGATTGAGAGAAGTTAAATACAATAAGTCAAGAGATGAAATAGCACAACCACTTGATGAAATTAGAAGACTTGAAGAAGAGAAAATTCCAGAAAATGAAAGAAAAACAAAAAGTACAGCAATCATGGCAATTGAAATTATGGATCAACGTACTGTTGCTGTTGGACTCGTTTATGGAAAGATACAAATATGGGATATTGTTACTATGACAATTATTGCAGAGTTTAGAGAACATCAAGCAGATGTATTATGTCTAAAAAGTGCTACATTAAATGGAGAAGCTGTATTATTTGGATCAGGTGTAGATCATAAAATTGTATTATTAAAAGAAGTTAATGGAAAGTGGACATGTTGTGGAAGAGTAAGACAACACTCACATACGGTAAAATCACTTGATATATCAAATGAAGGAATATTAGTAAGTGGAGGAGTAGATACAATTATTTTATTTAGGTCAATAAATGATATGAATCAATTAACATATAGAATCTTTCCTATTGGAGTTGACTCACCAAAAGCTAAAGTATGTAGTACTGCTGATATGGTTGTTGTTCATGAAGTAGATAATAACTTTAATTTTTATCAATTGGCAATACCATCAACTGAATGTGAAAAAGGAAAATATGAAATTGATAGAGAATATTCATGCTATTTTACTATGAAATTATCTAAAAAACATCAAATTACTACATTTGATTTAAATTCACAATGTTCAATACTTGTTGTAGGAACAAAAGACTTAATACGAATATTTGGAATAGACAAGAAAACAGCTCCATGGAATATTATTAAAGAAGACATTAATGTTAATGGTGTTGTTAAAAAAGTCTATGTTAATAATAATTGCCTTATTACAATTATGACTGATGGTACAATAATTACTTCAGAAATTAATTTTGATGGAAAAGAATTAACAATTAAAGAAGAAAAGAGAGGTATCTTTTCACCAATGTACTCAATTTATAATGAAGAAATGAATATAATAGGATTAACTGAATTAAAAAATGGACAATGCCAATTAGTATTAATTGATTTAAATACAATGGAAAGTAAATCAATAAAATTAATTGGTGAATTTATTCCTAAAAAAGTAACAAAAAAAGATAAAATGATATATGTTACTGGAATAAAAGGAGAGTTTATTTGTTATAATTATGATAATTATACTGTTGACCCACGTACAACTGGTATTAAAAAAATTACTTCCCAAAATGAAATTGGTAGTGAAAGAATATACTTTGACCCATTATGTGAAGATAACTTTGTTGTGTTATCTCGTGAAACAATTACTTATGAAAATATTCATTCCAAAATTCATAAAGGTCAGTTTACTTGGTCTAAATTAAATAATTTACCAAGAACACTTGAAACTATTTCTCAATTCCCTTCAAAAATTAGTAAAAAATACGGAATAATTGTTGGAGGTGGATTTAATTTAAAAGGTGATTTAATTGTAGTTACACAACAATGGCTATCAATATTACAATCACTCCCAGAACCATTTAGATTCTACAATAAGATGAATAAATTAGTTAAAGTGAATTGATTTTTTTTTTTGTTTGGTTAGAAAACAATTTTAAAGGAAGGGAAATATTAAAACTTAAAACTAATTAAAAGTAAAATGCAACAAACAGAAAAAGCTCTTCAATTTCTTCAGTCACTTATTCAAGAACAAGACGATAGTTCAACTCAGCCTGAAGAAAATGGTCAATGGTTAACAGTAATTATCATGGTTGTACTTACACTAGTATTAATTATTTTAATTATCATTGGACTAGCGATTGTTTTGATTATGAGAAGTAGAACATTTAAGAGACGGGGGTATGACTTATTTAACCCAAAATATGAATTAACCAAATAATAAAAATTAATAAGCAAAGTTATTTCTTTCTTCTCCTCCTTTTATTTTACTTTTTCTTTATATACTTTTTTAAATAAAATTATTTCTTATTGAAAAAGAATTATTAAATTTAATTGCATTCTAATGAACGTTCTGCACATGCACGAACAAGTTTGTTATATTCTTTTCTATTACTTGTATAAAGTGCAGATGCTTGTGGGTTAGCAGGACTATTTGGGTTTGGGTCTGTTAATAAACTCTAATACTATTAATAATATAATTACGTATTTTTTAATGAATAATTCAACAAAACTTGAATAGCTAATAAAATAGTAGACACAGAATAAACACTTGACCATTTATCTTGTAAAATATCTAAACAAATTCTTCCATCTTTGAACACTACATTTTAAGTAATTATTCTTATTTTATTGTTTATTACTTTATTATGTCATATTAAAATTACCAAACCATTTGGATGAAACATCTCAGATATAAACTTTACATGGGGAGGTTTAATTGGGTATTCATCTGAAAATGTTAATCTTAATTCAAACAACCCCCCTTCAAATGGTGAGTTTTCTGGTCCTGCAATAGTCGCTTGCCAAAAATATAAATTGCTTTCATCAATTGGTCCACTTGAAATACCCTACGACATTATTAATTTTATTTATTCCTTAAATCCATTTCTCTTTCTTTAAACAAACAACTGGTGGATCTGTAAGCATAGTCTTAAGATCAGCTGTCAGTCTCATTAATGCAATAGACCCACTACTACTCATCTTATCTGATTTTAGTTTGCTTTCTCTTAAATTTTTTCACTTTCTTCTTTTTTCTTCTTTTATATTTTTAAATTGCTTTGTATAACAGAAAAATAACAATTGAATTATTAATCATCTTCTTCTTCCTTTTCTTCTTTACCTTCAGCTTCTTCTTTGTCTTTTTCAGCTAATTTTTTAAGAAGAGAGTCATCAAGGTATTTTGTTGATTCCATTCTTTTAACATCAATGACATGATCTCCTTTAATCACACATCCCCACCAACATCCTTCTCCATCACCTTTTGTATCCATACCCTTAGAAAGAATGACTTCAATTATTTTTCCATCCCTAGTCCATGTAGAATCATCTACATTAATAGCATGTTCTAATTCTCCTCCAATATAAACTTCTCCTTTAATAATCATTTCAAATTTATTTGTTTTCATTATTATTTGAATATCTGTTTTTGTTTTTAAGTTTTCATCAGGTAATTCTATTGTTAATGTTACATCTTCAGGTGTCTGAGTCCATTTATACTTCTTTTCGGTATATCCATATTTAACATAAGGAGATGGTTTCCATCCAGCCATAACGCAACGATTTTGTTTTTTTGTCTAAGTTCTATCTTTAAATATTATCTTTCAACGAATGAATGACGTGGACTGACATGGTGATGATCATCCTTTTTCTTTTTAGATTTTTTAGTACCAACTTGTTCATTTGTGATTGAGATTATTAATACGAAACAACATTTAATCTTTCTTCATTCTTTTTGTTCTTTAAAAAAAATTATAAGAGTAATGCAAACCATTTAAATAACAAAAATATTTAATTATTTTTTTGTGCTTTAGATTGTTTTTTAGATTCAATCATCTCTTCCCTCTTTTTGTATTCTTCTTCTTTTTGTTTTTCAAGCTCTGGTGTTTTGTATTGAATATATCCATCTTTGTGGATGAACGTTTTATCTGGATGTTCGTTATAAAAGTCTTGGACACGATGATAAATATGGGTGAAGAAATATAAAAGATCATCACATTCTCCATTATATTTACCATTCATACAAGTATAATAATCTCTATAAAAATAATAGATAGCCTCAATAGTTGATAAGTTAGTATTACTTATATTTTGGTATCTCCAAAACAAAGTCTCCTCTGCACAAATAATTGCTTTTGGCAAATTCTTAATGTTTGGATGATTTAATACAGCATTGGCTTTATACCATACACTCTCAATACATACCATTCTTTTATATTTCTTAAGATCATCAAAATCGCTGAGTCGTTTTGCGTCTGGAGATGGGAATAATAGTATTGTTTCATTTGGGTCATATTGTGGGATTTCATTAGGAAATTCAATCCACCTAGTATCATCTTTTGCAACAATACAAGCAGTTAGTGCAGTTGATTTGGCAACTTTTTCTGTAGGATGATGAATAATATCTAATTTGATTGGAAGATTAACTTGGGGTAATTCTGGAATAAGTCCTCTTCTACAATAATAACAATAATATTTCATTTTCTTATGGCACAATGGACAAGTAACTCTTCCCCCTTTGTCTGCTTTTTCAAGTGGTTCTTTTGATGACAATTTTAACTTGTTGAAAAACTCAGCTGCCATAGAGAATAAACGATCTTCATTTTTTTTTGGCTTTTTGACTCAAAAGGGTTTTTTAATTTTTTTGTTATTGGTATAACACAAAAATAGCAATAACAATTATTAACTATGTTTAATAACTTCATTAAAAATTTTATTGAACAAGATTGATTTTCTTCAGCGATAAGATATTATCCATACCAACAGCATAAATAGAGAGTAATATCGATTATTTTATACATGAATAACAAAACTCATTTGTTGTGAATTAGTTAAACCTATTTATTTGTTTGATAAGAAACTTATTATTTTAATCACTTGTAAATAAGATATAAGTAAAATCATTCAAAATAATCGAATTATTTATTTCATTCATTTATTACTAATAAAATCAAAAACTTGAATATTTGATAAATACAACACCACAAAGTGATGAAATAATAATGAATGATATAAGAGATAGAAGAAAAATAAGAAAACAATAGAAGATACAAGAATGAAAGAAATAAGAAAGAAGAAGATATAATAGAGATAAAGAAGAAACAAAATGAGAATATTATATAATAGAAATACAAGAAGAAAGAAGAGAAAAAAATGAGAGAAGAGGAATAAAGAAAAAAGAAAGATGGAAGAGTTATAATGATAAAGATGTATAGAATTAAATTAAATATTTACATAATAAAACAATGATAAAAGAAGAAAAGAATGAAACAGAAAATCAAAATGATGAAAGAAAAGAGGAAAGAAAAAGATGAGAAACAATGATAAAGATAGAATAATGGAGAACTAAGAAGAAACAGACAAGAAAAAAGAAATGATATGAAAAACAACAAGAAAGGATGAAGAAAATAGAAGATAAAAACAAGAAAATACAAATAAAAGTAGAAAAGAATAGGTACAAAAGAAATCAAAGAAGAGAAAGACAAGTAATCCAATACAAACAGAAAATGATAATAATATAAATAAGAAACAATGACAAATAAAAGAAGAAGATATAAATATGATAATACAACAATAAAGAAGAAAGAAATCAAGAAGAGAAGAAAAACAGTACAAAACAAGATTGAAAAAAATAAATAAAGAAGAAGATTCCAGTATTAACAATAAAAATAATGAAAATATAATTCATAAAGATAAAATGGGTGCACAAGAAGAAGTTTAAGAAGAAATGTTTAACCCGAACCAAATAAAAAACATAGAAGATATTCAAATAGAATGATAGAAAGAGAAAAGAAAAAAGTAAGAGCAATGAATCCTAAAGGATGAGAATGAAGAAGAAAATGATATAAAATCAAATAAAAAATTAAACCGAATTATAATAGTTGAATAATAATAAATGAAATAACAATAACAAAATAATAAATATACATTATATAATATTCAACAATAAATAAAATAAGAATAAGCAAATCGAATAAACTTA
>NW_001915044.1:0-26118 GCF_000208925.1 Entamoeba histolytica HM-1:IMSS
ATTCCTTCTTCATCATATTCTTTTAATTTCATGATGCACTTTATTCTGTACCATTTCCTTCCCTTGACTAAATCTTCTAGTCTATTTATTTTCTTTATATTTCTTTTATTTCATCAAATTTATCTCCTATTATTTTATTTTGGAGATAGAGGTGCATAACTATTGAAATCCTTTTCATATCATCTTGCAGATCCTGCATTCTGCTTCCTGACAATATCCATCTATTATTAATTTCCATTATTAATCGGTCAGTTTCTTTTCTTTTCCAGTAGTAATTAATGTTAGAACATTTTTCTATTTTCATTTCTTTTATATTATTGATGAGAGTGTTAAGGTATTCTTCATCAATTTCTGTAGAGTTATTCTTTAATATGATGTTTTTTATTATTGGATTACACTCTACTCTTCTATTATATCATTTACTTTCACTTTAATGTATTGTTTAGTACTTTCTTTTATTTTATGTGACATTTTAATATATTTAATATATTCTTTTTCATTATTGACATTGATGTTTATCACTTTTATAATATTTTCAATTTGTTCATTTCTTATTTTCTTATATAATTTCTTATTTAACAAATTAATTGCGAAACAATATAACACTTCAATTAAATTTCTATTTCTTTATTCTTTCTTTTATATTTCTTCTTATATTTTCATTATGTTTTGTTTGTTATTTATTATTCTTTTAATTTTACATATTTCATTCATTTCTTTATTGTATTTTGTTTTTAATTCATTCTTCAACTGCTTTAATTTCTTTTTCTTCACAGTCTTTTGTTTTTTCTTTAATTTCTTCTTAATTTTTTTCAATTATCTTTTTCTTTTTAATTGAATATACTTCTTGAAGAATATCATACCATTTTTTTCTTTTACCTTCTTACTTCTTGAGTATTTCTTCATATCCTCCTTTGTTTCATTCACTTGTTATTCTTTTTATTCTTTCTTGTATCTTATTTATTGTTAATCATTTATATTTGTTATGGGTGTAATCTTTATTATTATTGTATTTATCTTGTTTCTTATTTGTTTTTCTTTGCGTCTTTCGTCTTCTAAACCATTTCCATTAGTATAACATTATTATTGTTATTGTTATACCATTTATTATTGACATTCATTCTTTTATATCACTTTGAATTATTATGTTTTATTTATTTTTCTTTTCGGTACACAAATGTTTTATACAATATCCATTGCATTAAAATTTGATGTATATCCTGAATTGGAAAAGGCATCTTAAATAATAATATGAGTATTTATAATATGAATAAATAATTAATTAATTAAAAATAGGATATAATGAAATAATGATAGTGTCAAAGTACTTTGAATATATTAATGATTTTATTAATTTAGAAGAGTTAAAAGATTTCAAGGGAATATGGAACGATTTCATTTTAATCCAATTCCATTGAATCAATATCCAAGAAGATTCTTTCCTAATATTGAAACATTTCATATTTATAAAGAAGAAGATAAAATAATTGAAGATGGAAGAATATTTAAATAAGTAATATGGTATAAAGTGAATTATTCAAGATATTTAGAAGAGAAAAAAAAAGAAACGAATGAATGTAAAAATATAGAATATACACAAGAAGATAGAAATACATATGGAACTACAATACCAATAGAAGTTAATTCACTTGGAGATATATGTTTTAGATGGTGTGATGATATTCAATCAATTAATATACCAACAAATGTTAGTAAAATAGGAGATAAATATTTTGAATATTGTACATCATTAAGAATAATTAATATACCAACAAATGTTAGTGAAATAGGAAATAAATGTTTTGAAAGATGTTCGTCATTAAAATCAATTAATATAGAAAGTGCAAAGTTTATAACCACAGACAATGTATTTTTTATGAGTCTATATTAAATCGTTTTGAAATACCAAAAAATTTAGAAATAATAAATGGGAAGAGTATTGAAAAGAAAGATATTAATGAATTTATTATACCAACATCAATTACTAAAATAGCTGATTATTGTTTTTTGGTTGTTCAACATTAAAATCAATTAATATTCCAACATCAATTATTGAATTGGGATTTGATTGTTTTTCATGCTGTGACTCATTGAGTAGTATTACTATCCCAACATCAATTACTGAAATAGGTGACTGGTGTTTTAGAGAATCTTCTAACTTAGTTGATATTGTTATTCCATGTCCAATTGTTAAATTAAAAAGCATGCGTTTTATCAAATGTTCTTCATTAAAATCAGTTGATATATCAGCACCAATTGCTAAAATAGAACGTGAATGTTTTAAAGAATGTATATCATTAACTAACATTATTCTTCCAACATCACTCTGTGAAATAGGAGATAAGTGTTTTCAAAAATGTAAGTCATTACAAACAATTAATATACCATCGTCAGTTAATAAAATAGGAAGTTAGTGTTTTAATAAATGTCTGTCATTAAAATCAATTAATATACCATCAACAATTACTGAATTAGGAAATAAATGTTTTTATGGATGTTAGTCACTTGTTCATATAGAAATTCCATCAAAAATAACTGAACTAAGAGAATCTTGTTTTAAGGTTGTACGTCATTAATGGAAATTACTATACCAACAACTATTATTAAACTAGGAAATTATTGTTTTAATGAATGTCTGTCATTAACTAGTATTAATATATCAATAAGTATAATTGAAATAGGAAAATACTGTTTCTTTGGATGTACATCACTAACCAATATAAACATTGAAAATATTAAATTTATAGGAGAGAATAAAATATTCATTAATGAACCAGTGTTAATCAGTTTTGAAATGCCAGAACGATTGAATTCAATCAATAATAAAGAAGGTAATCATCAAACAACCGATGATTTTATTATTCCAACAACAATAACTAAATTAGGAGATTATTGTTTTAGTGGTTGTGTAGTATTATGTAAAATTACTATACCTACATCAGTCAGTGAAATAGGTTATCGTTGTTTCTCTGAATGTTCATTTTTAAGTAGTATTGATATTCCAACAACAGTGAGTGAAATAGGAGATGATTGTTTCCTTAAATCTCCATACAAGCCAAGAATAAAATGAAACACTACATCACTAAAATACTTTACACAACACTATTTTTTTCTAAAATAATATATTTTAACTTATTGTTTGACTAATTTAATTTCTAATCATTTATACATTTCTCAATAATAAAAATGGCATTGATATGACTTATAAATTATAGACATTTAAAGTAAATATAAGTGAAGTATTGAATTATAGAAAATAAATGATGGTGTGTATTTATTAGTCATGTTTCTTTTTATATAAACAATTTACATTTCATACTTTTATAAATTACTTGTTTATAGTCTTGTTACAATTTCATTGTAATTTAACCAGTTACAATAATAATATTGATTATATATTAATTTATTGAAAATTAAATATATGAATATATTTACATATATTATTTCAGTATTTTATATTCAGTTCTATTCCAACTCTTTGTATTTATTTATCAAGGTAGTTTAATAAATTACTTCTTTATCAATAAATGAAAATAAACATAATAAAGAGTAAATAATAACAAAAAAAGAAGAAATATGCAACTGGTAGGAGTTGAACCTACAACTCTTAACTTTTTGATTAGAATAGTTTTATATCAAATATGTAAGAAAGTGTTTTACCATTTAAACTACAGCCGCTTTTTGAAAAAGATTTTTAAAAAGGAAGTGATACTATTACTTATTATTTCATTAAAATTTAAATTAAAAGAAAATAATTATAATGAATAGTATAAAAAACTATAATAATAGTAAATTCTCGAAATAAAGGGTTTTGAAGAAAAGAAAGAACTTTTGCAAGACAATGTCCGAGACAGTAGCCAAGAAAAGAACCTTCAAGAAATTTGAATTACAAGGAAAATCACTTGAAGAAATCACTGCCATGCCAGAGGCTGATTTTGTCAAGATGTTAGATGCTAGAGCCAGAAGATCATATAGAAGATCCCCAAAATTAAAACATGAACGACTTGTCAAGAAACTCCTTAAAATCAAAAAGGCTACTAAAGAAGGTGAAAAACCAAAACTTGTTAAAACACATTGCAGAGATAAAATCATTCTTCCAAATATGATTGGTTCAGTTATTGGTGTTTACAATGGTAAATCATTCACCACCGTTGAAATCAAACCAGAAATGCTTGGACATTATCTTGGAGAATTTTCAATTACTTACAAACCAGTTACCCATGGAAGACCAGGTGTAGGAGCTACCCACTCTTCCAAATTCGTTCCATTGAAATAAAATTGGATTTATTTTTTATATTACTATTTTCTCTTATTAAGAAAAACACTTTATTTGTTTAAACAGATGATGTTGATAATTTACAAAAGAAATGTTTTTGTTTTCAAGAGTTAATGAGGCATTAGTATTAAATGATAATAACAAAATTATAAATTAATAAGAAAGAAATAATTTGAATCATTTGAGCAACAGCATATTGATAATTTTATGACCAGATGAATAAATCAAATAATAAATTAATAAGAAAGAAAATTATATTAATTGATATTGTTGAACAACAGAGAACCAAAAAAAAGAAATGATAAAAAATCATGAAAAGAAAAAAGAAAATCTAAAAAAAAAGAAGAGATAAAGAGAAAAAAGTTCTCAAAGAGAAAGAAGAGGAAGGAACTAAGAATTAAAAAATCATAATATTATAGCTTATAATGAGCACAACAAAATTAATTTTTATTGCTCTTATTATTGTAAGTTGTATTGCAGAGAATTTTATTAGATTCCCATATCCTGGACTTCCAAGTACAGATATAGATGGAAAGAAAGAATATGCTATTTTCAGAAAGAAACAACAAGCATACTTATTAATCAATATGCTTAGAGTTGATCCACAAGCATTTGTTGAAAAATATATGAAACCAGTAATTGCAGATGATTCATGGAGACTTCTTTTTAAAACTGAATCAATTAGATTAAAGAAATTCCCAGATTATTATCCATTGTATCAAGATGCATTACTTGAACAAACTGCATCACACGCTAGACTTGGAGAGTCATTTGCTAATGTTAGATCAAGATTAAAATCAAAATTACCAGAAAAATTAGATGGGTTTATTCCAGGATATAAACCACTTAAATTACTTGCACAAACATTAATGTGGAAAACTAAAACTCAAAATGATTTCTTCAGTTATTTATGTCATGGAACTTATCAAGATATTCAACATTGTGGAAAGAAAGATTTAGTTCTTGCAGGATGTAAACCAGATTATATTAATAGAAAAACACCAAGAGGAAGAATAAGATTTTTATTAAGACCATCAGGAGCTGTTGGATGTAATACAGTTAATACTCTTGTTAAAGATGAGAATTTATTTGCATGTGATGTAACATATCCAGACTTTAGTCCAAGACTTAGAATTAAATCACCAATGATTGCAGGAAATTGGTTTAATACTGGAATTGGAAATTCAAGAATTTATGCAGTTGTTATCCATGTTCCACAACATGAAAAGGTTAGTAAAGTAGAATTAATTATTGACGGTAAAATGATTGAATTACCACTTGCTTATCAAAATGGAGTTACACATGTTTATAGTATTGCTTATACACCACTCAAACATATTCCAAGTTTAATGAAGGGATACTTCTTCCATGCAGTTATTAATGGAAAGAATTTCTTCTATCCAGCACAATATTATTATGATTGGGAAGAAAATATTAAATTAAATATTAAACAAAGATATAATGGATTTTGTAAGATTCCATTCCCAGATAGAACATGTGATGTTTGTGATGAAGGATATAGAAATGTTAATGGAACATGCGTTAGATGTCCATTTGAAAATTGTGCTGAATGTACTGCTGATGTTTGTACTAAATGTTCTAAAGGACATTTACTCTCTTATGGAACATGCACAACACCATGTATTGAACATTGTGATGTATGCTCATATTCAACAACATGTGATAAATGTGCACCAACTCATTTCTTAAATGCTACTAATGGAACATGTGTTGAATGTTCAGAAAAATTCCAAGATTGTGCAACATGTACTAATGAGAAATGTTTGACATACATGTGTCAATACACTGATCCAACATGTAATATGAAGAAAACACCAGGACAATATTTCAGTGAAATAACACAAAAATGTGAGAAATGTTCAGAAGGATGTAAGAGTTGTACATATGATCAATTTAGAGGAAGTAAATGTCTTGTATGTAATAATGGACTTTTCCTTACAGAAGAAGGAGAATGTATTCCATGTCATTATGTTGATGGATGTGCACCAGGACAATGTGATGGTATTAAATGTCTTAGATGTAAAAGAGGATATTATCCATCTGGAAAAGGATGTATTAAATGTGATGAAACTTGTGCACAATGTACTACTAATGGAACATGTGTTGCATGTGCATATGGATATTGGCTTGATCCAGAATATGGTAAATGTGTTGAAAATTATGAAGTAGAAAATTGTGAAAGAAAGAATGCTCATGGAGTATGTTCAAAATGTAAAGAAGGATTTGGATTTGATAAATATCATAAATGTGTTGCATGTGATGCCTCATGTAAGAAATGCTTCTTCGCTGATAAATGTGAAGAATGTAAAGAAACATTCTATAATGATAAAGGACATTGTATTCCATGTTCAAGAAGAGGATGTGATCTTTGTGATGCTAATGAGTGTTTCAGTTGTCAACCTAATTCATATCTTCATAATGGAGTCTGTGTTAGAGGACCACCAGGATGTTCATTATGTCATGACAAAGCACCAATTTGTAAAGTATGTGAAAAAGGAATGAAGATGGAGAATGGACATTGTGTTCCAGATTGTGACATTAAGAATTGTGCTAAATGTAATGGTGATGAAACATGTAGATATTGTAAATCTACCTTAAATCCATTTTATGGATATGAACCAGCACCAAATGGAACAGACCCATGTCCATTTGTTTGTGACCCAGTTGAATTAAATTGTTTATTAACAGAAAAAATGAAAAGAGGAGAAGTTGATGCATGTTTCTCTCTTGGATGTAAATATTGTCCACCACATACATTTAGAAGAAATCACAAATGTATCAAATGTGCTGTTGGATGTGCTCATTGTTTAAATGAAAAAGAATGTATTAAATGTCTTCCAGGATATAGTTATTACATGGGAGAATGTTTCCAATGCAATAAGAATGGTACTTGTGGAGAAGGAGAATATATGGAAGGATGTACTTGTACATCATGTGAAAAGAAATTCCCACATTGTTCAGCATGTGATAAAGATCAATGCATTGATTGTGATCCTCATTTTGTCTTATCAGAAAATAAAACTAGTTGTGTTCCATGTACTAAAAAGACATGTCCACCACCACCCCCACCACCTTGTCGTGGTAAAGACTGTGAAGGTCCACATCATCCAGACTGTGATGGTGATGATTGTCCAAAACCAGAGCCAACCCCTGATCCAACTCCAGACCCAGATGTCCCAGTTCCACAAGAATGTAATGCCACTGCTAATTTCTCAAGAATTGGAGACAGTTATGTCTTTGATCCAATGTGTGTAAAGAAAGATGCAGATTGTTATTGTACTGAATGTGCATGTGGATATGAATTGTCAACTACCAATCACACTTGTGTAGAAGTTTCAGAAGAAAAGAAATTAAATCTTTGCTGTAATACTGAAGATGGATGTTGTACATCATGTCAACCAGGATATAAATTAAATGGATGTAAATGTGTTAAAGATTGTAAATGTGGAGAAAATGATGATGGAACATGTAAAGAAATAGTTGGAATTGAAAATTGTAAGACAGTTGGATGTGATAATATTTGTCAAGAATGTTTAGAAGGATATTATTTGAATGGAACCTCATGTGATAAATGTATGGATAATTGTACTCATTGTAAGAATAATAATACATGTACACAATGTCAAGAAGGATATTATTTGAATGAGACAACATTACTTTGTGATAGATGTAAGAATTGTAGTGGTATTTGTGATTCTACAGGACTTGTTTGTGAGTCATGTGCACCAGGACAATACCTTAATGAAACTACTGGAGAGTGTGAGTCATGTGTTGGATGTGAACGATGTGTAGTTAATGACAATGTTGTTTATTGTACTTTATGTGCTGATGGATCAGTTCCAGTCGATGGATATTGTGCTAAATCAACAACATTTGCTAGATCAGGTGTTAATGGAGTCAGTGTTATTCTTGCCATGGTTATGATGATTGCTTTGATACTTTAAGAAGCACGTAAGTTAAGTTAATTGTTAGCTGAAAATTTTTGGGTTAATTTTAAAAATTTAAAAAAAGAAAGAAAAAGAGAAAAACGATAAAAAAGGAACTTTCTTATTTTCTTAAATTGTTTATTAATCATTGAAATGGATATAGTTATTGCACATTGCAAAGGAACGATTGTTCGAAGAACATATGACTTCCATAAAATGTTGAAAAGGAAATTTGTTGTGAACGAGATATTTGAAACTGAACTCAACTTTGTTACTCAACTCAATATGGTTATTGTATTGTTTAAGAAACCATTGGAAGATGCTAAAGGAAAAATCCTTCCTAAACTTTTAATACGAACATTATTCCATAATATAGATCAAGTTATGACTGCAGCATGTATGAATGCCAATATTTTTCAAAAATGTATTGTAGATTGGAAATATGATTCATGTTTTGGAAAAAGTATTCTTTCAACTGTTTGTTTAAATTATATCGTAGTAATATCAAAAAAGTCAAGTTAATTAAGTTATAGTTAAGTAATATGCTACCATTAGTTGAATATACACTTCGTTCTGATATGCAAAAGAAAGAGTTACAAAATGCTTATAAAAACAAAGTTTTTAAAGGATTTGTTCAACTAAGTTGTAGTGAAGAAACAACAAAGAAATTATCATTAGAAGATTTGTTGATAACGTTTGAAGTTATTTTTCAATTATTCATAATAAAAAATAAAAAAGTATTAACTGTTATAGCCCAATTCAAAGATTAATGAGATATCATACCTTATTAACTGAATTACTCAAATATACACCATTAAAACATCCTGACTATAAATATATTGTAAAAGCAGATCAAAAATTTCATGATTTAGTTATTGCAACAAATACACGAGCTAAACAACATGACTTATTATTAACATGTGCATCAGTGATTTATGGAATGCCAGAATTAGTTCAACCATGGAGATATTGTATTTATTATGAAGAATGTTATGTAAATGGATTAAAAACAAAATCAATGTGTTTTTTATTTAATGATGTTATTGTTTGGATGGATAATGTTGTTCCATTGGTTATTGAACAACAAGCAAGTTATTTTTTAAAGTATGAAGAAACAAATCAAATATATTTAACAGAGATTACAAATCATTTTAAATCAGTTAGAATACCAAATTGTTATGAAATTATACTTAAAGATAAACATTATAGTTTTGTATTTCTTAAACATGAGCATTTAAATACATGGGTTAATGTATTACATACTTGTTTAAATCCTAAATGAATTGTTATAATTTTCTTTTATTTTTCTTAGTTCTTAATTTATTTTTAGAGTAGATAAGACAATCCTTAATAACCCAATTTTGAAGAATCTTATTATTTCATTTAAACAATGCAATCAAAAGAAGAAAAACTTGAAGAATTAAAACAAAGATTTTCAACTATTGCATTACAATGTGAAAAAAAGATAAAACTAATTTCAGAGTCTAATGAAAAAAATAATAAAGAAGAAGAAAATAAAAAGCGTATTTGTTTTTCTTGTGCTTTATGGTTTTTAAAATCATTAGTGATTATGTTCTTTTTAGTTTTTATTCTTGTTGTAGGATTATTATTATTGTTATCAACACAGAATGATTGAAATAGTAAATTAAATATTATTTTTATTTTATTTTTGTTTATCAAAAGAAAGAAAGATATAAAAAAAAAGTATTATTTAATCAGAAGAATTAATTAACAATGAACTATTTGTTTGATTTATTTATTTTCATTGACTTCCATTTCAATCTCTGGATTGATAGGTTTTTCTTTATTTTCAACTAAAGGAATTGATGATGATGAGGATTGTTCATTAGGAATTGGAGAAACAATAATTCCTTCTTTCTTGATATTAGAAAAGGAATCTTTGGAGTGTTGGTCAGTATGAGATTCAGTAGTAATATTAGTAGTAGCAGTTTGTAAAGGAGTAATGGTTAAATCTGATGGTTTATCTGTTTCAGTCATTTCAATTTCATCAATAATTTCAATATGATCTTCATTATTATCATCTCGTTGATATGTTCCTTTAATAAATTTATCCAATGAAAGTGTTTTATTAGTATCTTTATAATCCATGCCAGTACATGATAAGAAAACTTCTTCAAGACTAGAAGGAGAAACTCCCCAATTTACAACATTAATTTCTTTAGATTCTAACTTTGTTAGTAATGTTAATAATTCTTTAGATTGAGTATATCCTATTCCAATTTTCAATTTACCAGATACTTTCTGAATGACTTTAGCTTCAGGAATAAGTTCAATAATAGTTTTTTCGACTTTATTAACCTCTTCTATATCAGCATTTAAAGTAAGAACATATCCAGTTCCAAACTTTGACTTTAAATGAGTAGAACTACCAATACATTGTATTTTACCACGTGACATAATTGCAATTTTATCACTTAGAATTTCTGCTTCGTCCATATAATGTGTTGTTAATAACACAGTTTTACCAACTTTAATCTTTTCAATTACCTTCCATACCTCTCTTCTAGAAACAGGATCCATTCCTGTTGTTGGTTCATCTAATATAACACATTTAGGTTTAGCTATACATGCAATAGCAACACTTAATCTTCTTTTCATACCACCAGAATAATTTCCAACTTGCTTATCTCCTGCTTTAGTTAATGAAACAAGATCAAGTAAGTTTTCTACTTCTTGTTCTAAGGTATATCTTTTTAAACCTTTTAAACTACCATAAAATCTAAGATGTTCTCTTCCTGTTAATACAGGGAAAATAACGTCATGTTGTGGACATAATCCAATTTGTGACCTAACATAACTAAGGTCTGATGCAAGATCTACTCCTCCCATAAATATTCTTCCATGTGATGGAATATGTTGTCCAGTAATAATTTTAATTAGTGTTGATTTTCCTGCACCATTATGTCCAAGTAATGTAAAAACAGTTCCAGCGTCAACAGATAAAGTAACTCCTCTTACTGCATGAATATCATTTTTAGATTTATAAGGCCAATTAGTATAAAACGTTTTTCTAACATTATATAGTCTCATTGGTTTTTTATTTGATTCATCAAGTGTCATTTTCTTTTCAGCATCTACATCTTCATCCATTTCATCTTCTTCATCTTCTTTTATAACTTTCTTAGCAAGTTGTTTTAATGTCTTATATCCAAAAACTTCAAATAACCATCCATTCTCAGACTCACTACTAATTAATATTAATGTTCCAACAATAATCCAAAAAATACCAATACAAAACATTAATAACATAGAATAAAATGGTCCAAAAACATTTGAGTTAGGAACTTTCTCCAACATATCTGACCAAGTTAATCCATAATCATATCTTTTTGTAAAAGCAGACATAGAAGTACCAAAGAATAAAGGAGGAAATAATCCAAGAATAACAATATAAATATATGCTAAGTTATTGAAAATAGCGTCAACAAACATTGATGTTTCTGCTAATAATTGAAAAATTAATCCAACAATAAAAAATCCTATTGATGAAGTTATTGCAATACGTGTTTTACTCATTAATGTAGCTAAAAAATATGCAAAACATGTTAATGAGAATGTAAAAGTCCACATAACAATAAATAAACAAAATAAATTTGCTTTTGTCATTAATCTAAAACCACAAGCTGCTCCTATTCCAATAACAAACCAACAAAGAAAGAATGAAATAATCATATTTTGAATAAAATGTGCTATCCAATAAGCACTATCATACATTCCCACCATTTTCATATAAAGACGATGTTCATTTTCTTTTTCTCCAACAATGAGATTAAGAAAAATAATAAAATTAATTAAATAAATAACAAAAAGATAAGGTCCACTAATATCTCCTAATAATTGCTTTTGTAATGTTTCATCTTTATTATTTGGAAATCGTTGATATTTAAAATTAATTGTAACTGATTTTTTATTCATTTTACTTATTAAAAATTCTTGTGTTTCCCAACTAATTTGCATGTAACTTTTTGTTTGAATAGTTTGTGTCATATGTGGATTTACTAATACTGAATATTGTAATATTGTTGGTGTTGAATCAAAAACACTTGAAGTGGATGGATGAAGAATAAGAGTTGCAACATAATGAAGGTCTTCATCATATAAAAAGTCTTCAATTGTTCTGTCATTCATATTTGTTGAGTTAATAACAATAATATTTTTCATTGGATAATGTTGTTTAAATGTTTCATATAATTCTAAAACATCATTATTCGTAACTATTTTATTATTTGGATTATTGTTAAAGATATACAAATCAATACAATCATCTCCAAGAAATTCAGGACATTCAGGTAATGTTTGATCTCTAATATCTTCTGTTAATGTAAAAGAAGGTTGTTCAATTAATGTCTTATCAAAAATTAATAATAATAATAATACACATAATCCAAGGACAAATTGTGATATTACTTTTCCTGGTGATCTCCATTGAATTAATGCATTTCTTTTGATCAATACCCAAAGTTGTGAAAGGTAACTAGAAGTCATGCAGAGTTGATTTGATTAACATTAGTTAATTCTGAAGGGTTTTTTATTAAAATCATCTTCAATGCTTTTCTTAATAACAAAATTTGAATTCTTGTTTTGTAATTTGTAATAAATAAATACAAAATCTTAAAAGAAAGACAAAAACTAAAAAAACAAAAAGAAAGAAAAAGAGAAGATGGAGACAAATAAAAATAAATATATTTCAACGATGAGATATATTAATCATTTACCTAGAGTTCCTGTTGAATGTAAACATTTAAGAGTCAGTGTTCGAATGGATGATTTGAGTGTATTTGAACCAATTGAAATGGAAGAAGTCATGAAATTGAATTTAAGTGAATCTATATCATATGGTGTAAATGTTGATATGTCATTGCCTGAAGTTAATTATGTACCTTTAATTGAAGAACATGATATAATTCCAATGGATGACATATTATTTGGAATTGAAAAGAAGTTTGTAAAAAAAAATTAATATAAGAATAAAACAATAGTTATAAATTAATCGTTTAGAACAATACAACAAATTCCATTAACATCATCTTTTGATGATAAATTGTTTGTTTTTTTTAGTATAATTTAAATAGGATATAATATTGATTTATTTTATAGAACAGCAAAAGAACAACTTGACATTATTCACCAATCAATGAAACCAACAACTCATTCATCAGTAATACAAGAAGAATTTTTAGTGCCAACGAAAATGTGAATTGATTGATTTTTAATAACTAGCAAAGTAATAAAAATTAGAATTAAGCAATTGAACATTGATCTTCAACATTATTTGGAATATGTTTTAGTTGAGTGCTTTTATTATTTTGAAATTGTTGAAGAAAATCATGTTTATTTTTGACAATTTTCATATCCTCAAAGGCAGTAGGATCAACAACACATCCATTTGGAATATTTGGAGGTTGAAGAAGAATAGATGATTTAAATGCATATTTACCAATTAGTTTTATTGAATCATTTATTGTAACAGTGTCAATTTTTCTATTATTTCTAAAACAATTATCATCAATAACAATTACCCCATTTGGTACTTCTATATTTGATTGATTTGGTGGGATATCATGGGATGTAAATATTACATGAGGTGTGTTTATTCCAATAGAATTTAAGATAAGTGATTGTTTATAACTAATATCAAAAGGATATTCTTTAATTCTTTTATTTCCTATATAAATTTGTTTCAATGATGTACAACCGTCAATACATGCCACATGAAGTGTTTTCA
This sequence comes from Entamoeba histolytica HM-1:IMSS, assembly GCF_000208925.1. NCBI lineage: Eukaryota > Evosea > Mastigamoebida > Endamoebidae > Entamoeba > Entamoeba histolytica. The sequence continues at coordinate 13,970 of NW_001915044.1, forward strand.
ATGATGAAGATAAGGTTAATGAAGTTAATGATTTACAATGTAAGAAACAACCACCTTCCATTCTACTAACTGAGTTTGGAATACAAATAGATTGTAATGAAGTACAAGATGAAAAACAACCTTTACCAATATCTAAAAGTCCATTTTCAATAATAATATTTTGAAGTGAAAAACATCGTTTAAATACAACATACCCAAGATGTTTTAATGAAGAAGGAAGAGTAATACTAGTTAAATTTTCACATTTAAAGAAACAAAAAGAATCAATACGAGAAACTGTAGTTGGTAAATGAAATGATTCTAAAGTAAAACATTTATAAAATGCACTAAATGAAAGATGAGATAATTCACAGTTTTGTTCAAATTTAATATGTTTAAGACTTGTACATCTATTAAAACATGCTTTACCAATAAATTGAACATATTTTGGTATTTTAATTGATTGTAATGAACGACATGAATAAAAAGAATAATTACCAATTCTTGTTAATGATGTTGGAAGAATAACTTTAGTTAATAAATAATTTGACATACATACATTATCTTTTAGTTTAATAACTTGTGGTGGAAAAATAATTTCTTTTAAACTATAACAATTTGCAAATGATGCTCTTCCAATTTTTGATACTGATGATGGAATATCAATATAAGTTAAAGAAACACAATCAAAAAATTGATTAGAACATATTCTTGTTATTGTTGTTGGAATTATACATCTTTCTAATTGATAATTATAAACATCATTACAACATGATGAAGCAAAATAAGGAATATGACTTGAATATATTTTATTTAATAATAAAAAGTCATTTCTTGAATAACATAAATTATTACAATGTAATCCACATCTTTTTAAAATATAAGAACATATTAATGAAACAGTAAATGGATAATCTTTTCTATTTCCAAAATCAATATGTGTTAAATTATAACATCCTTCAAATGAAAATGATCCTATTTTACTTATTTTTGATGGTATTTTAATTTCTTTTAATTGACTAGACCCTGAAAATGCTTCTTTTCCAATTTTAGTAATAGAAGATGGAAGTTCAAGTGATGTTAATTGAAAACATTCTCCAAAACAAAGATCTCCAATTTCAATAACATTAGAAGGAATAATAAAATGATTTTCATTACTTCCTCTAAATAATTCATTATTTAATTTAAGTGGAACATCAATTGGAATATTTTCATCTTCATCAATATCATTTTGAGTTAAAACAATATTATTACAATGTATTCCTAAAGACTTAAATAAAAGATATTCATTATATGAAATAGGAAATTTATAATTTCCATTTGAATCTAAAGGAATTTGAAGTGATTGAAGAGAAGAACAATTAACAAAACATTCTAATCCAATAATTTCAACACTTGATGGTATTGTTAATCCAGTCATTGAAGAACAATTTATAAAACATGTTTCTCCAATTTTAGTTACACCATTAGGAATATTTAATTCTATTAAATTAATACAATTTTCAAAACATGAATCACACATTGTGTGAACACTTGTTGGTATTTGAATATGTTGAAGTGATGAACAATCTTTAAATACTTCTGAATGAACATATTCAAATGAACACATTGGAATATCAATTATTTTTAAATTAATACATCCCTCAAATGCAGAATCACATAAAGCAGTTAATGAAGTTGGAATATAAACTGATGTTAATGATGTACAATTTTCAAAACATGAATTATCACAATGAATAATACTAGGTGGAATTGCAATTGATTCAATAAATTTATTATCTTTAAATGCTTCTTTAGCAATAATACTACAATTAAAATCAATGATAGCATCTTTTTCTGTTTGTTGATTTTCATCAATATAATTAATATTATAAAATCCTACTTTCTTATTATATATTTGACAAACTCGTTTTATCATTTCACTTTCATGTTGTGTAAATTCATAAATAAAATCACCATTTTTATCTTGAGTTGCATCAAAAAATTCAATTCTATTACAATTAGTTAAAACTCCTGCTTCCATTAAACAAACTGATGGGGGAATAATAAATTCTCTTAATGAATGACAATTTTTAAAACAATTTCTACCAATTTCAGCTAAATCAGCTGATAATCTAATAGATGATAATGTTGAACATTTTGAAAAAGCTTCTTCATCAATTTTATAAACAGAATCTGGAAGAAGAATTTTATCTAATAAAATACAACAATTAAATGCATTTTGTCCAATACAATGTAATGATGATGGAAATTTTATTGAATGAAGTGAAACACAAAATTTAAAACAACTACATCCAATATATTTTAATGTTGTTGATAATGTTATTGACTGTAAATGTTGACAATTAAAAAAACTAGCATCCATAGATTGAACAGAATCTGGAATAACCATTGTAGTTAAATTAATACAACTAGAAAAACACATAAATGGTAAATTAACAAGATTTGAAGATAATTGTACTGAAGATAATTTTGTACAATGAGCAAAACAATTATTTCCTAATGAAGTTACAGAATTTGGAATAACTATTTCTTTAATATCACTTTCTTCAAAACAATGTTCACCAATTTTATTTATTCCATAAGGTATAATATTACCATATTTTATTCTATCATTTTGTGTATATGTTATTTTAAAACATTTTATTTTTTCTTTTTGAAATTCTAAGAATTGAGAATATGTTACTTCATAACAAATAGCCTCTAATTTAACTGAAGGAAGTTTTTTATCAAATGGAAAATATAAATAATGTGTTTCAATATTTGGAAATAATGTTGTAGAAAGTATTGGAATTGGATTATAATGAAACATTTCAAGAATATTTTTATTTTTTTTACATGTACAAATAATATTAATAAAATCACTTTCATACTCAAAATACTTTGCAATTACCATGATATGATAACAATCTAACTGTTTAAAACAAAGTGATTTCATCTGTTAAAATTAATCTCTCTTTTTCTTTTTTAATTTTTCTTTTTCTTTTTTTTTTTTTTGGTTAAACGGAGTTACTCAATCTTTTCCATTAAAATCTTTGTCTTTTTTTTTCTTTTTTTGTTTTAGTTACTTAATTAACTAACCTTTCATGATTTGAATATACTTTATTATTATAATAATAACAACGCTTATTTTTCTTTTTAGAATCTCTATTGTTCATTTCTTGTCTTTTCGTTTTTGTCTTTCTTTTTTGATATTTTTGATAAGAAAAATATTTCTATCTTTTGTCTTTACTATCTTTTGAAATAAAGAACAGAATCAATTAAATTTATTTAATGAACATATTAATGAGAATAACATATTGATAAACAATAAAAATCTATCACGTCATCGTTTATTCTGTAATGAATATTCATTACATTTATATTCTATAGATGAACATACTAATTTAACATCTACTGTATCTGGAGTTACAGTACCTTCTTTTGCAATTGCTGAAAGTACTGAATCACCACTTTGGAATTTAATAATTTTACCATTAACAACAAATCGTGGATCAAAACAATTCCATGGTATTTCAGATGTTAAATTAAATTTTACTTCACTCCAGTCTTTATATTCTAAATTTTGTGGATATTCAACACTTCTCATCATTGGAGTAGAAACATCACAACTAAATGTTGGTTGGAAAATAAATACTCCAAAACATGCCACACAACATAAAATAAATGATGCTATAAAAAATGAACTAAACGAAACATCAAGCCATTTCCTTGCTCCCCAAAGAATAACCATTATAGCTGAGTAAACACAAAGAAAAACTTGTAATAATGACCCTATTAAGAAAGTAACTGCAACACATGCAAGTCCAATATTAAGTAATACAAAATGTGCTAATATAGCATTATTATCCCATTGTCCATTTGGTGCCATTTGAAATGATACCCAATATGACAGACTACATAACATAAAAAATCCCCAAATAAATGGGAAATTTCCATTTAATGCTATAATTATTGCTAATGTACCAAATAATAATCCACATCCTGCAACATAAATTGGTGGTCCTAATGATATTTTATTTGTTGGTGTTGTTGTTTCTATTTCTTTTAATACAGTTTCTGTAACTTCAGTAAATCTTCTAATAGATGATGTTTTATGTTGTACGTCTTTTAATTGTGTGTTTAATTCTTTAAGAGATTCAATAATAAAAGGAAGTAAAGCTAATGGATCAATAGATAATGTTCCATCTTCATCTTCTTTAACTGCTTCAGGAATAACTTCTTTTAATTCTTGTGCAATAAACCCAAAACGTCTTTGTTTATCATTTAAATATTTATAACTCCTTCCAGTTAATAACAATACTTTTTCTAATGCATTTGAAATCTTTTTAATATCTTTTTTATATCTTTGATCAGACCGTTGTAAAAATCCATTTTCTGCAAATATTTCTCCAAAGACATGTAGTCTTCTAATATTTTGATTGATGTAATATATTCTAATAAAATCTTCTCCACATGAATTAATAAGTTCATAAGTAATTGGATTAAGAACAACTCTATCTCCTGATACATTATCATTTTGAGTATATTGATGAGGAATTTGATTTGAAATTTGTGTAGAAATACCATCAGTTAAAAAGGGAGATTGATACATTCCAATAGCATTTATCATTGGATTATTTTGATGTGGTGGTGAAACAATTATTTGAGGTGGTGAATTAGATTGAATAATATTATTGTCATTATTTGATAAATCAACTTCATTTTCTTCTTCCTCTTCTTCTTTTAATTTATATTCTTGTCCTAATAAATCACTATAATCATATGGTCTTCTTTTTCTATTAGTTATTGCATTTTCTTCAAATTTTAAATAAGGTAAACAACATTTTGTTGCTGTTTTTTTGTCTTTAATTGATTTAAATGGTTCTTGTATATTATTTAATGTACGAATATGCATATCCCAAATATGTGATAAACAATTATATTTAGTTTTTAGTCCTTCATTACATCCTGGATAAATACATCGATATTCCTTAAATCTAACTCTTTTGGCTTTTTGTTCCATCTTAAAAGACCAAATGTTCATTTCTAGTTTTATTTTTTTTTTATAATTTCTTAAATTTTTTTGTTATTCTTTTTATCTTTGAAAAATTCCAAATGTCTTGTTGTTGGGAGTTTTCATATTATTTTTTCTATTAATTTAATGATTGACAAAGGAATTATGGAATTAATAACAGTTATTCTTATTCGTTGTTTAAGTCAAAGTCATTCTTTTCTTATTTTTTTTATTATTTTTATTTTTTTCTTTGAAACGGTGAGGAATTGTTGTTAATTAGTAATAATCAAATTGGTTATTAAATTATTATTATTATTAATACCTTTAAGATGAAGAAAGAAAAATAATTAAAATTATTGATTTGATATATCTTCTTTTCTATTAGCTAGTAAGATAGGATAGATATTCTTATATGCTAAATTCAAACTTTCTTCATCTTTAGCACCTGTAAGAACAACTTTCCCTGTTGAAAATACTAATAACGTCACTTTAGGTGATGCCATTCTATATACTAATCCAGGAAATACTTCTGGTTCATATTGACAAAAAGCCAAATATGAATCGACTAAAGTACGTAATGCAATTTGAAACTTCACATCACATGACCCTACTATATTTTGAACATTAAAATTAGAATAATGAATTGGATATCCAATTTTCTTAATAATCTTTGCATACTTTTTCGATGCAATTTTACTTTCTTCAATAGAACGAGTTCCAGTACATACAATTTTACCTGTTTGAAAAATTAATGCCGTTGATTTTGGACTTGAAATTCTCATAATTGCACCTGCAAAACGTTTGGGATTATATTCAGCATTTCTTGCTTTTTGTACTATTTTTCTCAATTCTAATTTAACACCTAATTGAAATGTTGACACAACATTTACAATCTCTGGGTGTGTATCGTTTGGATTATTTAATGATCTTTCTTGTGACTCAGTTGAAGTTGACATATAATCTGCATGGCATATATTTCCTAATTGTGACATAGACTAAGGATAATACAAAGTAAAAGAACATCATATGAGACAATGGTTTTCAAATTAAAAATAGAAAATAAGATACAAACATCTTTTCTATTTCTTCCATTAAGATAGTTTTTTCACACTATTTTATCATTAAATTAATTAAGCTTGCATAGAATTTGTGGTATTTGTTATTTGTTTCTCAATCACGAAACAACACCCTATTAAATATCTCTTAGAATATTGTAATGTTCTAATATTATTATTATTTTTTAGTAATTTGTTATTTATAGAAATATGACTTATTTTTTATCCTTCAAGAAATAAAAATAACTCTATGGAAGATTTTATTAATGACTAAAAATCTTTAAATTAATAAATTTTTTAATTATTTGGATTTTATTTCTAAATAATGTGAATAAAAAAAAACAATAAGTAACACAATTAAGAATACTACGTTATTCTTCAAGAAACATTTGTTTCAGATATTTTAAATACGCACGTAAATTGGATTGATCAAGCTGGCTATCTTTTAGAGCAATTAACTTTTGACCAAGGTCATACTTTGCTGTATTAAATTGTTGGGTGGTATCTTTTTGAATATTCTTTTTGATTTCAATTGCGTTTTGAATGATAGAAAGAGGAAATCCAGCCATTTCTGCAATTTGAATTCCATAGTAGTCATTTTCATCAAACCCTTCTGTTAATTTGTATTTTGGACATAGTCCATGATCGTTCAAAGCAACTTCCATATGAAATTGACGTACAACATGAGGATATAATCTTTCTAAGTTGTTTAATTCAGGGAAATGAGAAACAAAAAGGCAGGTTGATAAACTTTTAAGAATGATTTCTTCACTAACAGCCCATGAAATAGAAACACCATCAATAATCCCTGTTCCTCTTCCCAACTCATCAATAAGAATTAAGGAACTGTCATTCATTAATTCAATAATTTCTTTAACTTCTTCCATTTCTTTCATAAATGAAGATTGATTTAATTCTATTGAATCATCAGTAGATAACCTTGATAAGATATTTGTTAATGGACGTATTGAAGCAGCTTTTGCAGGGATAAAACATCCCATATGACTCAAAATCATTAATAATGCTATTTGTCTAATGTAGGTTGATTTTCCTCCCATATTTGGTCCATTAATTAAACAAAAACGAGAAGTATCATCTATATAAGTATCATTAGGAATAAACTGAGTAATAGATGTTTGTAAAATTGGATGTTTTCCTTGTTTGATAATAATTGAACGAGTGTCATTAAATTTTGGTTTACATATTGTTGAGTTTGTTGATGAATAAGTAACAAAACAAATGATCATATCCAATACTCCAATCATTTCAGCTATTTTGTTTAGAACAGTGATTCTTTTTTTTAATTCTTCAGACTTTTCTGAAATCATACCAATTGATAATTTAATAATATCATTTTTGATAGAAAGGAATTTATTATTTAAGGAAATCATTTCTGGTGTATTGACAGAATATTTATTATCAGTTAATTTAACAATTCTACAGCATCCTTCGGGAATATTTTGTTTTGTACCTTTGAAAATATAAGAAAATCCTGATTGTGTAGTTTTTAATATCAACCCGAGGGTTGATGCTTCTTCAGCAGAGGTATGAATTTTTTCCAATGTTTCTGTAAAAACTTGTTGGGAAACGTCGAGGTATGGATTAATATTTTGTTTCATTACAAAACAAATTTTATTCATTGTATTTTTTGAAAGAATTATTGTTGGATTCAAAACACTTTCTAGAATTAACTTTAATTCATTAATTTCGGGATCATCTAATATACTTCTTATTGTTGTAATAAGAAGTGGAGCATTTGTGTGAAGTTCAAACCCCTTTTGGAATTGAGGAATTGTATATAATAACTTATATAATTCACACATATTTTTTAAGATTGACTGAAGGGTTGTTGGACGGATAGAATCAATTCTATTTAGTTGAAGAATTGATGTAATGATTTTATCAATGTCAGGAAGTTGTTTAAGAAATTCAATTGAACGATAGTATAATTCTGAATTTCTAAGAAAGAACTCAACACAATTTTGTCTTTCAAGTATTGTTTCAATATCACATGGGGGTTGCAAGATGTTATCAATTAACGTTTTTCTTCCATTATTTGTTAGTGTTGTATTAATAACAGCAAATAACGATCCTGTTTTCTTTGCATCTAAATTGTTTGTAATTAATTCCAATTGTTGAGCAGTTTGAACATCAATTCTTATTTTATTAGACAGAGGAATGTATTTTCCATATAATGCACCTGGCTGAATAATAAATGCAGACTTTTCAACTTTTTGAATTAAAGCATTAAATGATGCAGCACATAAATATCTTTTTGTTAAGTCCCTCCTAAGTAAATCACAACAACTTCCAACAAATAGTCTTTCTGATAGTGTTACACCTTCATTTTCATTAAATGAACTTCTTGGAAGAAAAACAATTTTATTTCTATTTTTTTTAAGAAGTTGAGTTAATTCACTCTTTTCTTGAGTTTTGGAGATAATTATTTGTGTAGGAGAATACATATTAATAAGGATTAGTGTTTGTATGTATGTGTTTGTGTCTAGGTATTGACATAGTCCAACAGTGTTAGAACCACATTCAAACCAACATACTCCTATTTCTTTTCCTTTTGTTTCACATAATGCCATAACAATTTCCCTTTCATATGGGCTTTCATTTTCTCTTTTTCTTTTCATCTCAATTTTTAATTAACTACTCTCTTCATCAAAACTTCCTTATTTCTTTTGTTGTCTTTTCATCACAAATGACAAGAACAAACAATGAATTTTTTGTAATTTTTTTGATTCATAAAAACTTTAAATCATAGAATTATAATAAAAATATAGTTATATTCTTATCACAATGTCTTGACTGAGAAGTATTTTTAGAGGTTCAATCATATTTAGTTCACATGCAACACACGTTGCAACCAACTAAAGAAGAAGATGTTTTTAATGAATTTAAGGATAATATTGTACTACAGCTTAATGTTCTCAATACAATAGGTACAATCATGAAAAAGACTGATAAAAAAGTTTTGAATAAAATTATACCTATGGTTGGTCAGCTCATTGAGTTAACAAAAAAAGAAAAAGAAATAACTCAAGTTGGGTTGAATACTTCAGGGTCATTGTTGGTATTAGAGGAGATTTACCAAACTATGAATGAAGAAAAGAGTAGAGAATATGTCAGTTATATTCAAGAAGTTATGACAATCAAAATGCCTATTACAGGAATGGGATTATATTATATGAGTGAAATCATTAAGTTATATGATAATATTATATTTGTTAATGAAGAAATTGAGTTATTATTGCTAGAATTTAAACATATGAAAGAAGTTATCAATAAAACAATTGAAACATTTACTGTTTTGTCAACATTACAAGAAAATAATGAAAGAAGTAAAATAATTGTTCAAGAATTTATTAGCCTTAATGAAGAAATTAAAAAGGAAGAAATAGAGCTAGAAAATAAACCAAATATGATTATTGATAAAATTAGATCAATAATAATGAAGCATTTTATATATGTTGTTTCATATTCAAAATTACAAAAAATATTTCTTGTTACTTCACAATTTTTTGCAATTCGTTTAGACAATATTATACAACGTATTCAAAAGAATAAAAGTAATTTAACTCTAATAGACATTAATGACTTTATCTTTTTAATACAATATTATATTAATTGTATTTCTCTCATTTCATTCTATTATTTTACAAGTCAGTGGAATATTTCATCTTTTTGTAATAAGTTATTTCCATTACTTCAACAAATAATGAAATTAATGACTGATTTACTTAATAAAAGTCATACAACACAAGAGATATTTATATTTCTTGAGAAGTATAAGAATGAATTATTATTTATTTCATTTTCAATAAAGTCTATAATAAAAGATATTGTTGAATTAATTCCATCAGTTTCATTTGAAACTTTTAAACATACTGTTAGTGATTTCTTTATGATAGTTGAAGAGATTGATCAACTTAATATTGATACTTCAATTTATGATATTATTGAAAGGATGAAAAAAGTTTCATTAATGCAAAAGAAATTTCAATCCATTATTTCCATGGTTGTTCAATATGATACAAAAGATGTTCATTTTGAGAATAGTATTAATATTATAAGTCAAATGGTAAATATGATGGGATCAAGAAATACTACCAAAGTAATGGTTCATAACCAAATTAAAAATATCAAACAAAGTATCACCGAAATTATGATTGAATCTTCTCTTTTCATTCCAATATTTTCATTTGGGATAGAAACTCAAAAATTTGCATATCAAAATAATATTGTTTGTATTTTTTCTGAATGTCAACAATGTATGAAATATCTTTCTTCTTTTATAAGAAATAGTAAAGATGGAGGAGTATATCATAACTATGAGCCAATGCAAATGATTTCTTATTTAAAAAATTCTTATTTTCAAAAAAAGTTTTGTATATTTCCATCAGTATCAAAAGAAATTACTACTTTCTTTGATTTATTAGAAACAAGAAAATTTAAAACAATACATGAAATGGTACAATTTGTTTATGAATCTCAAATGGAAATAAGTAATTCATTTACACCACAAACAGATATGATTCATTATTGTATTAATGAAATTAAAAATATAATTTCATTATTTTTAAATGAAAGTTTAATTGAAAAATTAGAAGAAATTATTAGTAAAAGTATTATTATATCAAAAATGTGTCAATGTTTTATTCTTCAAAATCAAACTAATGAAATAACAAAATATCCTTTAAGTATTGAAAAACAAATTAAATCAATTAAAATATTTAGTAAAAGTGGTAATATTTCATTAAAAATTATTAAAGAACCTATTCATGAACTTCAAAAAATTCTTAATTCATTACAACAGTCATTATATTCTACTCCATTTGAAAGTTTTGGATTAGTTAGTTCACAATGTCATTCATCTGGTTCATCTTCTTTCTTTCAATCACTTCATTCAATTTGTTCACAAAAACTTTTTTCAACAGATTCTACAATATCATCAGTAGATTCATGTTGTACAATTACATTAGATTATAGATTTAATGAAATATTTGTTTTATTAAGAGAATCTTTTAATATTATAACATGTTTTAGAGGAAATGGTAAAAAGAAAATAACAAAAGAAGAATTTGTTAAATTTAAAGAGAAAATTGTAAATTGTACAGAACATTGTTTTATTTTTTTCTTTGACTTAGCTGATACTCAATATAAACAAATAACAACAAATGCAATAGAAGTATTTAAACAATACATTTATTTTATTTCAATTCCAACATTTCCAAAATATTATAATATTATTTCAGAACATATGGCACCAACATGTTTAAGTTTCTTTTCAAGTATTCTTCGTAGTTTTTATTCAATTCTTTCACAAAAATTATTATCAGTTCGATCAGAAATTGAAAGTTTAGTCCATCATATGGAACCATCACAAGTAATTTTATTTACATTCCAAAAGAAATATAAACCACTTATACATGTGATAGAAGGATACTTAGATTATTTTGTATTATATGAACCAAAAAAGAATATATATCCAATTACTAAATTTATTAAATGGGCATATAAATTACCAACAATGAGTTTTCCTATTGACTTTAAACCACTTTTTATGTTTGATATTGAAAGTATTAAACCAACAAAAGAAGTAGATAGTAATTTATTATTAGAGAAGTTTTTAACAAAAAATACTGTAGATGTATTACTTAATTTATATGGATTTGATAATACATTTAGACTATGTCTTCAAGAAGATCAAGAAATAACAGATATTATTTCTATTATTTCATGTTATCAAACATTTATTACAAAATCATCAATACAATTTGAATTTATAACAAATGAATTAAAATTAAATAGTACATTAATTATTAATGAATTAACAGAAATTCAACAATATGCCAATTTACCAATTTTTGTTCATAAAATAATGTATGGAGTTACTAAAATATTAAAATATATATTTCCTATAAAAAGAGTTATATTTATATTAAGAAAAGAATTAAAGACATTAATTAATTCATTTTCAAAAGATGAAGAAATTGAAGAAAATGGATTAAAAAATTATTTAATAATAATAAGATATTATTGTTTATTATTAAAATATAATTATATTAATGAAAATTGTAATATTATTAATAAATCACATTATTTAAATATTA
>NW_001915044.1:26218-29417 GCF_000208925.1 Entamoeba histolytica HM-1:IMSS
ACAACAACAAGTTATTAATAAAGTAATTATTTCAATTAAACAATTATTAGGAATTGAATTAAAAAAATATGAACCAATTAATTTAGAAGTATTATTAAAATTCTCTCAAACAATTGTAGAACATTATAGTTCAATAGAAAAATTTACTGTTGTTAAAACATTTAATAAATTAAATAAAAAACCAAATAAAGAAGAATTAGATAGTTTAATAATATTATTTTATAAAATTATTTGTGATGAAATGTATTTAAATATTAATAATGAATTATATTATTCTTTAAATAAGCTAAGAAAAAAAATAGTCAAATTTTATAATAATTTATTTGAAGAAATAAATTACACAATGTCATTAACAACTCTTATTACTGATTATATTACGTTAGCACCAATGCAAGTAAAATTCTTATGGTTATGTTTATGTAATATTCCTTCTTCTTCTTCTCTTTTAGAAATTATTCCTTTAATTAATACAATAAGTTTAATTAGTAATAAATTTCAATCAAGTATAGTTGCATTATATTTACCAACATTAGAAAAAATGATTAAAAATAAAGAGTCGGATGATAAAATTAAACAAATTATTTATATTATTATATCAATTTTATATCAACCATTAGGAAATATTGTAAAAAAATCAATTGAATTTGAATATCATCTTAATTGTTTAAAAATATTAAATGGAAGTGAAAAAATTATTTCATTAATTAGAAAAGAAAAAAGAGGAATTGAAAAGAATATATTTGAAATTAATTGTTATTTACAATTGGCTTATACTATAAATAATACTATAATGAAAAAAGAATTAATTAATAAATTTAGAAAGATTCAAAATGAAGTTTTAACAAATCATATTTTATTTGATCAATCCATTATTCAAAAATTAAATGAAATGAAAGAGATTAGTTTTACATTTGTGTCGAGTGATTTTTTTATTATATTTGATATTCTTCATATTTGTAAATCTTCATTAATGACTAATAAACAATCTTCATTAAAACAGATTTATAGATTAAAGTTAATGTGGTGTGAAATTGAACCATTTACTTGTTTTTTTGAAGGTAATCAAATTCCTTCAATGACTAATACAATATTTTGTAATATAACAATAGAAAATTCAATTAACAATTTAATTAAACAAGTTATGGATAATAATATTGAACAAATTACTTCATTTAAATATATTTATGGAGTTATTCAATATCTTTTTAGAATAAATGATTTTGCAACAAGACATTTAAAAATAATATTTGATTATTATTCAAATCATGATATTATTGATATTTCTGAAAAAGACTTTAACTTAATTTCTTGTTATTTTTCAATGAAACAAACAGAAAAAATGTTTGTTGATGAAACTGAAGATTATGAAATATCATTATGTCATTTTATTAGTTCATTAATTATTCCAACTTCACTATTAGAATTAAAATCTATTAATCATAAATATAATCAATTTAATGACATTTATAAATTTTCATCAATTAATATAATTATTGATTCATACCGTTTTATGAATGTGTTTAAAATGAGTCATTTAACTATTAAAGACCAGTTTAATAAAATTATTCATTTTAGTTATGCTTTACATCGTCTTGAAGAAACAATTATTCTCTTTAAAAAACAAACACAAGAAGTATTATTATTAAATATGATATTAAGTGTTATTGATACTTTATATTATCGTATTAATCAAAAAATGGAAATAATTTGTCAATGTAATGAATTTATTGATCTTTTAGAAGAAGAAAAAGTAATTAATATGATATTAACATTAATTTGTAACTATACAAGAATTGTAGAACATTTTATTGTATTAAAAAATATTTGTGAAGATCACTTAATATTACCACTTCAATTGGATATATCAAGTATAATAAATATTCCCACTTTATTATTTTCATTAGGACAATTAATTATTGGTGGAGTGTCTCGTGGAGTAATGTATAAATGTGTTTGTGTTATTTCAATGGGATTAAAAAATGAAAAATTATGGGAGTATGCAAGAACATTAGGATATGAATCTGCAAAAACAGAATTTACTGATAAATTAATTCCTGATGATGAAGAATTACATATTTTTGAAAAAGTAATTCATAGTCTAATACAATCATTTCATACTCATCAAATCATTAATAAAACTTGTTGTTCATTTGAACATGATAATATTATTGGATTAATTCGATTTGCTCTTCTTCAACTATTTTATCAATTTAAAACAAACAAAATGACATTTTTTTATGCATGTTTAAATCAAATATGTGTTTGTTTAATTGGACTTATTGCTATTGTAATAGAACAAGACCAATCACTAAATACATTAATGACAGAAGTTATGAATTATCATGATTATAGTATTTCATTATTAAATGAAGAAATTGAAATAGATGTAATTGCTTTATTTAAACAAATACATTTCATTTTAGATAAAGTTTATTGTATTTATTCACCTTCAAATTCTTTTATTTCTGACGAATTAGTTTCATCTCTAATAGTTGAAAAATCTTTATTTATATTATATACTCATTTAAAAGAAATTATTCATTCATTATTATTATCAAATCATTCAATACAAACAATGTCATACTCCAATTATATTTCTTTTATATGTTCATATAATAAAAAAATTTCTATTTTAATCCCAAATTTTATTAACTCGTTCTTTATTTCTTATTATCTAAATAATGAAGAAATAATTATTCATTTAAAGCATCCTATTATTTCTTTAATGCAAGTTCTATCTTCATTTTCTAAAACTACATTATGTCCTTTTCTTCAAGAAAGTACTATCACAATTAGTTCGTTATTATATCAAAATATGATTTCACTTCATTTCTACTTAGACGCATGTTTTATTTTTAGTCTCTTAAATAATGCTTCTAATGACTCTTCTCCTATTATTCGTAGAATGGTTTGTATTTTTGATAAGTTACTTGAAGCACTTAATAAATCTACTTTGTTTGAAGACTTTCCTATAAATGAAATCATTTTAATTATTAATACTATTGTTTCAATAACTTCTACTATGTCTTCTTCATTAATTGAAATTCATCAAAGAATAAAGACCATTCTTTCAATTCTTTTAAATTTCATAGAAAATCATTATTTAAATGTTCATTCAAATATTCAAAATCAAACAGAAATTAATATTCATTTAAGTATTGCTCAATATGGTTTGCAACAATTTACTTCCCATTGTACT
>NW_001915044.1:29517-33452 GCF_000208925.1 Entamoeba histolytica HM-1:IMSS
TCTTTGTTGAATCATTAAATGTGTTATATAAATTATTTTTTTTATTTCTTTTTCATTGTTTGAAGTTGTTCAAAACAATTTAATTTTTTAATACTTTGGTTTTATTCATTAAAAATTATTTTATTTTCCTTGTTTTTCTTTTATCATTTATGTTTCTTAATTTCTTTGGAGATATTCTTATTTCTATTATTTGTAGGTTTTGTATGACCAGCAATGAATTGGTACTATCTTATTCTTCTGTAATCAGTCTTCTTCGGAATATTATTTTATTTATCCATTTTTCTCTTTTTGTATTTTTTATTAAGTACAATTCTTTTTTTTTTACTCTTCTCAGAATGAATAAATATTATTTTTAATACAAAAGATTTGTTTGATAGTTATTCAAACTGTTTCCATTTACTTAAATTTTATTCAATAAAGTAAAATAGTTAATTCAATGATAATACTTTTATTTTATATTATTCTCTGATCACATGAGATTAATTACATTTCTGTGCTTTAAGAATGGTTATTCATCTATTATTTACTTATTCTTGAGTATTTCATTATTATTGAGAATTGTGATTTTTTCTGTTCTTCATTCTTTTATTTAGATTGAATTAATGTCTTTTCATATTTAATCAACTTATTTATTCTTCATTTAAATATTTATCTCTTCTTTATTTAAATTTATTGTATATTAAATATCATCAATCTTTATTTTCTTATTACATGTCGTGTTTGTTCATATCATTATAAGCATCATATTACTAATTCACAATTTCATTTAGTCTCAATAACAAATAAATCTTTTTTTTCTTTAATAATACCCATAGTAACAAATATACCTCCATCTTAACAAGAAAATAATATTACCATCTTCATAAATACTCGTTCTCCTATTATAATAAATGACATGTGAACAATAATAATCACTTCCATTCTTATAATATTGAGTGATGTATTTACTAACCAATTCAATCCTCATATTCATATGATAGATGGTGATAAAAAAATCATGATTCATTTTGATATTTTATGAGTTGCTTCTGAACGTGCAACATTCTAACCTTTTATTCAATACTTTCTATTTATCAACAAATAGATTTGAAGTTGACTTGTTAAAAATAATTCAATAATACTAAATTGAAATTCATTCATAAAGTTGTTTTAAAACATTCTATAAATTATTTGCTGATTATGTATAACAAAAGAGATAATCATTAATAAATATGACTAATTAAAGAAAATAATATATCACAAAGAATAATAATAATATTGAAAAACGCCAATAAATTGATATTATTTTTATAAGCTAATGTTAATATTTAAAATATAAAACAAAGTATTCAATGAGTAAATCACAGACTAGTAAATTATTGAAAATTTCTCATTAATTGAATAATAAAGTTTATTATAATATCAAATTTGGATTTACGTTAAATTAAAATTATTACCACAAATTTGATGAAAGAATGACTTGATTGAATAAAGTAATTCGAATAAAATGTTATCTGTTGAATAAACAGTATTATATGCTTTAATAAAACTAACAAGAAAAATTATTATATAAAAGAGTTAATTATTTTCTTTTATGGGATATAAATTATTTATAAAACAAATTAAACATCGCAATAAACTAAATGTTTTAATCAGTGTTATGTTTATAAGTATAACAAACAAATTAATATAAAAAGAATGTGAATTAAATTTATTATTTTTAATAATATGATGACAACAACATAATAATTATTCATAACTCTTTTATTTTCTTCTTAATTATCACATTATGTTTTAGTTATTGAACATAAAGCATTTCTTTCTTCAATTTTATTATTTTGATAAATAACTATATTTATTCAAAATGATAAACACATCCATTTTAATTGAATAGTTAATACTTAATTAGTTTAAGTTATTTGTAATCAAAGCATTTAACTCTTATTGCTAATTTTAATAATTCGTATGTCGGTAATTATTTTTTAATGTAAAGTATTTAATACAATCAAGTTTATTCTTTTCTATGTTATTTTTTATAGTACGGTGTTTTGCATATATTGTGTTTTATTATTTTATTGATAAATGAAAGTTAAATAGCAATTAAATATAATATATTCATTACATAGTTATATATTCATTGATTTTTAATATAAATTGAGAAAACAAATGAAAAATGAATAATAATCTTAAAATACTTCAAAACTCAATAACAGAAAATATAAAAAAGAATGGAAAATACGACAAAAAGAAATGATAAAGAAAGAATGAGGTTAGGATATAATGAAATAATGATAGTGTCAAAGTACTTTGAATATATTAATGATTTTATTAATTTAGAAGAGTTAAAAGATTTCAAGGGAATATGGAACGATTTCATTTTAATCCAATTCCATTGAATCAATATCCAAGAAAATTCTTTCCTAATATTGAAACATTTCATATTTATAAAGAAGAAGATAAAATATTTAAAGATGGAAGAATATTTAAATAAGTAATATGGTATAAAGTGAATTATTCAAGATATTTAGAAGAGAAAAAAAAGAAACGAATGAATGTAAAAATATAGAATATACACAAGAAGATAGAAATACATATGGAACTACAATACCAATAGAAGTTAATTCACTTGGAGATATATGTTTTAGATGGTGTGATGATATTCAATCAATTAATATACCAACAAATGTTAGTAAAATAGGAGATAAATATTTTGAATATTGTACATCATTAAGAATAATTAATATACCAACAAATGTTAGTAAAATAGGAGATAAATATTTTGAAAGATGTTCGTCATTAACATCAAATAGTTATAAAAATATCCAATTTGTTGGTGAAGATAGAATAATTGTGAATGAACAAATTATGGCATCTATTCCAATTGGTAGGTTAAAAATAATTAATGAAAAGGAGATAAAACCTAAGAATATAAATGAATTTGTTATACCAACAACAGTCACTAAATTAGGAAATTATTGTTTTGAAAATTGTTATTCATTAACATCTATCAAGATACCAACATCAGTAAGTGAAATAGGAAAGGAATGTTTTTTATGAATGTACGTCATTAAAATCAATTACTATACCAACAACAATTAGTCAAATAAGAAATAATTGCTTTTATTATTGTAAAGAATTAAAACCAATTACTATACCAACAACGATTACATCATTTGAAAAGGGATATTTTTATAAATGTGGGTGTAAAAGTAAGTTAAAGAAAAATAAAAAAAATACCAAAAAAGTGTTTTAAAATATGGAGTGAATGGATTGAAGTATAAAACAATAAATTTACAGTCAGTTAATTCTAATCCAGAAAGGAAACGGAAATAAAATAATTAACTCTATTTTATAGTATTGTTTTTACTCATTTCTTTCTCATTATTATCTTTTTATTTTTGATTATCATTACTTCATTTTTATTATTATCAATTTCATGCTACGTTAATTTGATTAATATTTATTAAAGATACAATTACCAGATAATAAAATATTAGAATCTAACTGTATTTATTTTTATTCTTTTCTGATAATTATCATTTCAATAAATAATTGAATCCTTTTCAATAATAAATGGTTTAATTGTGAAACGAATAAAAAGTAATAACATCAATATTAAAAAAGAAGAGAATCTTAAGTATATTCTGATTTATCTTCTATATTCATTGAATATAGTCTACATATTGAAATTATCAATGTAAAATAAGTATTTGATTTTAATATAAAACTAATATTTTAATTATTTTTAATATATTTCATTTCAGTCTCTCCTTTACTCATTGATACAGGAAAGAAATAAAAATGATTTTAAAAGAATAAAATGGTATTTTATATAAGAATTAAATAATTGGTCAATCTTTTAAGTTATATCTCTTTTATTAAATACAATAACTCTAATACATAAATACTCTTTTATAATATTGTATGTTATTGATATTTATGATTCTATCACCTTA
>NW_001915043.1:0-8474 GCF_000208925.1 Entamoeba histolytica HM-1:IMSS
CTTGCAGATCCTGCATTCTGCTTCCTGACTATATCCATCTATTATTGATTTCCATTATTAATCGGTCAGCTTCTTTTCTTTTCCAGTAGTAATTAATGTTTGAACATTTTTCTATTTTCATTTCTTTTATTTTATTGATGAGAGTGTTAAGATATTCTTCATCAATTTCTGTATTGGTATTCTTTATTATGATGTTTTTTATTATTGAATCCCACTCTACTCTTCTATTATATCATTTACTTTCACTTTAATGTACCGTTTAGTGCTTTCTTTTATTTTATGTGACATTTTAATATATTTAATATATTCTTTTTCATTATTGACATTGATGTTTATCATTTTTATTATACTTTCTATTTGTTCCCATCTTAATTTCTTATATAATTTCTTATTTAACCAATTAATTACAAAACAATACACACTTCAATTAATATTCTATTTCTTTGTTTTGTTGTATTTCTTGTCTGATTATCATCTCTTGTTTTTTGACAATCATTGCTTTCCTCTTCGATTTCCACTACTGTCTTTTTCATAGGAGTAGTTTCGTTCATCTCCATTGTTCCTGATGATGCTTTCCTCAATACTGGTTGTGTATTTATCACAAGCGTCATCATTTTCTTCTTCTCTAGTTCCTTCTGTGAGATAAAATTTTCAATATCATCTTGTTGTTTTGATATTAATTGTTTTTGTGCTTCATTTTCTTTTTGTGTGTTGTCTAATTCTTCTCTTGTTATTTCTGCAATTTCTTGGTTTTTAATTGCAATTTCTTGATATTCAGAGATTTGTTTTTCTTTATCTCTTATTTCCTTCTTTAATTCTTTAGTATTTTCCTCTATCATTTCAATTTTCTTTTCTAGTGTGTTTGCATTTTGTTCTAGCGTTTTGTTTCTCTTTTTTAGCTTTTCAATTTCTTCTTTCATTTCTTCATTTTCTTTTTCCATCTTCTTTTTATTAGCTTGGATACAAGGATTTTTTCTTCTTTATTATTTACTTCTATGATTTTCTTTCCTTCTATCTCATTTATTTTTCCTTGTAATTTTAAATTTTTTTTCTTCTAATTTCTCATTTTCTTTCTTCATTTCTTCGTAATTCGTTTGAATCTTTCTATTTTGTGTTTTCATTTCTGTTTTTCTTTCTCAAATTCTTTCCTAACTATTTCTTTTGCTTTTTCCTTCAATTCTTCTGAGATAGATCGATCGTCTTCCATTTTTTTCATACTGAATTCTTTAACTTTTTCTTTTAATTCAGTAATTTGATTTTTCAGAGCAAGTATTTCTTCTTTTTCTTTTTCTTCTTCTATCTTTTCTTCTTTATTTTTTTGTTTCTTCTTGTATTTTCTTTATACTTTCTGTTTCATTTATTATTCTTGCAACTTTACATATTTCCTTCATTTCTTTAATTGGGTTTCTACTTTTGATTTCTGCTTCTGTTGCTTGGATGTTTTTTCTTAATACCTTTTGTTTTTTCTTTAAACTCTTCTTTGATTCTTTAATTATTTTTTCCTTTTTAATTGAATATACTTCTTGAAGAATATCATACCATCTTTTCCTCTTACCTTCATATTTTTTTGTATTTCTTCGTATTCTCCTTCATTCCATTCACTTGTTATTCTTTTTATCCTTTCTTGTATCTCATTTATTGTTAGCCATTTATATTTGTTATTTGTATAATCTTTATTGTTATTGTATTTATCTTGTTTCTTATTTGTTTTTATTTGTATTTTTGTATTCTAATCCCTTTTCTCTTGGTATATCGTTTACCTTTATTATTATTATTATGTCATTTATTGTTATTGTCATTTCTTTTTTATTGTATGACGTTATATTTCTATGATTTGTTTGCTTTTCTTTACAATACATAAAGACTTTATAGAATATCCATTTCATTAAAATTTGTTGTATTTCCTGCATTGGAAAAGAATAATAAAGAATATGAAATAATAAATGAAATAAAATTGAATCTTCTTCTCTTCTATTTTTTTTGTTATTTTAAAAAAAAAATGAAAAAATAACAAAAATAAAAACTAATTATAGAAAATAACAATATTATAATTTTATTATTATATTATTAATATTATTATATATTTATTGTTATTGTAAAATAAAAATAACATTTATTTAAAATAAAATGATGTTAAAAATAATCTTTGAATTGATGTGTTAATAATGTGTATTTACTATTTAAACATTCATATTTTGAACTTATAAACATCAATTTAAATTAAAATGAATATGGTGTATATTAAACAAATAGAAGAATGGACAGAAAAAAGAATAAATAATATATTATTTGATTCAGACATTGATGATTGGAATAAAAATACATCAGTATTTAAACAACGAATATGGAATAAAGAACATATAATAATTATTATTGAAGATGAAGATGGAAATAAATTTGGAGGATATGTTAATTCTAAAATTGATGAAGTTGATGATGATACAGTTGATGATGGTTGGATAAATGATTCAAAATCATTTGTGTTTTCATTAGAATCAAAAGGAAGAATTGAAGGAATGATGAAATTTGATATTATATTACCACAGTATGCATTTAAATTATGTAGTCAATCAAATGATGGTTTGTTTTCATTTGGAATAGATGATATTAGTGTTTTTAAAGAAAATGAAAAAGCAGAATCATGGTGTGATCAATGTTCATATGAATATAAAGGAATATCAAATGCACTTTGTGGAAAACAACTTCCATATGGTTTCACACCAAAACGAATCATAGTAATTGAAATGAAATGATTCAATCTCGATTAATTGAAAATGAAATAAAAAAGAATAAAAACAAATCAATGAAGAATATGAATATTTCATATCATCTGCCAATGAATGAAATGGTGAATTAAAAATGGACATAATTCAATGTTGATTTATTTTATTTCATTTAATGAAATTTTCACACCCAATGAGGGTGTTTTTATTAAATAATAAAAGAAATAAGAATGAAAGAGAAATAAAATGAATAAACAATTTATTTGAATTATTTCATTGAATTAATTCATTATGAATAAAATGAATAAGATAATAGAAATAAGAATAAACAAATAAATAAAGAAATGATAAAATACATCAACATATTTATGTTATTATTTCATATTCTTTATTATTCTTTTCCAATGCAGGAAATACAACAAATTTTAATGAAATGGATATTCTATAAAGTCTTTATGTATTGTAAAGAAAAGCAAACAAATCATAGAAATATAACGTCATACAATAAAAAAGAAATGACAATAACAATAAATGACATAATAATAATAATAAAGGTAAACGATATACCAAGAGAAAAGGGATTAGAATACAAAAATACAAATAAAAACAAATAAGAAACAAGATAAATACAATAACAATAAAGATTATACAAATAACAAATATAAATGGCTAACAATAAATGAGATACAAGAAAGGATAAAAAGAATAACAAGTGAATGGAATGAAGGAGAATACGAAGAAATACAAAAAAATATGAAGGTAAGAGGAAAAGATGGTATGATATTCTTCAAGAAGTATATTCAATTAAAAAGGAAAAAATAATTGAAAGAATCAAAGAAGAGTTTAAAGAAAAAACAAAAGGTATTGAAGAAAAAACATCCAAGCAACAGAAGCAGAAATCAAAAGTAGAAACCCAATTAAAGAAATGAATGAAATATGTAAAGTTGCAAGAATAATAAATGAAACAGAAAGTATAAAGAAAATACAAGAAGAAACAAAAAAATAAAGAAGAAAAGATAGAAGAAGAAAAAGAAAAAGAAGAAATACTTGCTCTGAAAAATCAAATTACTGAATTAAAAGAAAAAGTTAAAGAATTCAGTATGAAAAAAATGGAAGAAGATCGATCTATCTCAGAAGAATTGAAGGAAAAAGCAAAAGAAATAGTTAGGAAAGAATTTGAGAAAGAAAAACAGAAATGAAAACACAAAATAGAAAGATTCAAACG
Source organism: Entamoeba histolytica HM-1:IMSS (assembly GCF_000208925.1). Lineage (NCBI taxonomy): Eukaryota > Evosea > Mastigamoebida > Endamoebidae > Entamoeba > Entamoeba histolytica. The sequence goes on from NW_001915043.1 coordinate 3,949, forward strand.
AATTACGAAGAAATGAAGAAAGAAAATGAGAAATTAGAAGAAAAAAAATTTAAAATTACAAGGAAAAATAAATGAGATAGAAGGAAAGAAAATCATAGAAGTAAATAATAAAGAAGAAAAAATCCTTGTATCCAAGCTAATAAAAAGAAGATGGAAAAAGAAAATGAAGAAATGAAAGAAGAAATTGAAAAGCTAAAAAAGAGAAACAAAACGCTAGAACAAAATGCAAACACACTAGAAAAGAAAATTGAAATGATAGAGGAAAATACTAAAGAATTAAAGAAGGAAATAAGAGATAAAGAAAAACAAATCTCTGAATATCAAGAAATTGCAATTAAAAACCAAGAAATTGCAGAAATAACAAGAGAAGAATTAGACAACACACAAAAAGAAAATGAAGCACAAAAACAAATAATATCAAAACAACAAGATGATATTGAAAATTTTATCTCACAGAAGGAACTAGAGAAGAAGAAAATGATGACGCTTGTGATAAATACACAACCAGTATTGAGGAAAGCATCATCAGGAACAATGGAGATGAACGAAACTACTCCTATGAAAAAGACAGTAGTGGAAATCGAAGAGGAAAGCAATGATTGTCAAAAAACAAGAGATGATAATCAGACAAGAAATACAACAAAACAAAGAAATAGAATATTAATTGAAGTGTGTATTGTTTTGTAATTAATTGGTTAAATAAGAAATTATATAAGAAATTAAGATGGGAACAAATAGAAAGTATAATAAAAATGATAAACATCAATGTCAATAATGAAAAAGAATATATTAAATATATTAAAATGTCACATAAAATAAAAGAAAGCACTAAACGGTACATTAAAGTGAAAGTAAATGATATAATAGAAGAGTAGAGTGGGATTCAATAATAAAAAACATCATAATAAAGAATACCAATACAGAAATTGATGAAGAATATCTTAACACTCTCATCAATAAAATAAAAGAAATGAAAATAGAAAAATGTTCAAACATTAATTACTACTGGAAAAGAAAAGAAGCTGACCGATTAATAATGGAAATCAATAATAGATGGATATAGTCAGGAAGCAGAATGCAGGATCTGCAAGATGATATGAAGAATATTTCAATTTATATGCACTTTTATCTCCAAAATAAAATAATAGGAGATAAATTTGATGAAATAAAAGAAATTCTAAAGAAAATCAATAGACTAGAAGATTTGGTCAAGGGAAGGAAATTGTACAGAATAAAGTGAATCATGAAATTAAATGAACATGATGAAGAAGGAATAAAAGTTAAAGCACTAGAAAAAATAAAGTACCTAAAATATATGATGACAATGATTAAAGAATTAAATTTAATAAGGAAGATAGGGTCAGAATCAATACAAATAAAATCATGTTTGATTCTAATAAGAAAATTAGAATAAGGAAGAAAGACCCAAAAAATGAAATATACAAAAATAACGATATTACTTTAGAATATTTGAAATCGTTATATGAAACACAGGTGATATTAAATAAAGATAATTGGAAAATAAAACAAATCACCTCATGGAATGAAAGATATAGAAATTATGATAATGTCATAATAATAATAAATGAATTAAATTTAAGTATAATGAAAATAAGTAACTGGAAAGCACCAGTAATAGACACTATATATGGGTATTATTGGAAAAGGATGTCATCATCAAGAGAAATCATTCTCAATATCTTTAACGAATGGTTGAACTTCCCTGAAAACATCCCATTAGACATGGTAAGTGGAAGAACTTTATTAATCCACAAAGGAGGTGATAGGAACGACGTCACTAATTATCGTCCTATCAGTTGTACAAATGTAATTATGAAAGTATTTACCTCAATATTAAAAGAAAAGATTCACAGAAGACTTAACATGAATTGTGAATCATTTAAAATCAGTAGCAACCAATTGGGATGTAAGTTGCAATCTTTAGCTGCTAAAGAAGGAATAATTAATAGTTATATATTAAAGCAGCAGAAAGAAGAAAAATAAACAAAATATGTGGAGTCATATTATGACATTAAGAAAACATATGACACAGTAAACCACGAATGGGTAATCGAATCATTAAAGTATTTTAATTATGAGGGTGTCATCATTGACATTATTGAAAGTATGATGACTAGATTGAAGATATTCATCGGTTATAAATTTAATGAATATCTAGGATGTATTAAATTAAACAGAGGAATTTTACAAGGTGATTCCTTATCAAATCTACTCTTCATCATACAGATGAATGTAATTTCTCAAATCATTGAAGAGAAATTCCCAAAAGCAAATCACACTTTATATATGGATGATTTGAGAATAATGACACAAAGTAATGAAGAAATGGGAATAATCCACTGTGAAATTAAAGAAATAATAAGTGGAATAGGGATGGAAATGAATGAAAAAAAGTCAGGAATGGTATTAAAAAACATTAAAGAAATACCAAACAGAATGCAAAACATCCCCGTAGTTGAAGGTGATGACTTGTATAAATACTTAGGAATATGGCAGTCCGACGAAATTGATGACACCTTCAATTGTAAAACCATCAAAGAAAAAATGATGAAGAAGATGGAAGAAATAAACACTGATGATAGCAGTAATAGAAGATATATTACTAGAATAAACACTGAAGTAATCAATATCTTCAGATATTCAGCATCAGTTGTAAATTGGAAAATCACTGACCTAGATAAAATTGATTTGGAGATAAGAAAATATTTAAGAAAGGCAAAATATAATGATTCAACTCCAAAGATCGGCTATATGTCCTTCTAGAAGAAATGAATGACTAATAAACATCATTGACGAATATGTTAATGAAATAGTAAGAATAGTGATGTACTACTGTACCAGAGAAAGTGAAATTTGAAATAACATATTAGATAGGTAGTACAGTAAGAATGGAATATGGAATAGAATTAAAACCACCAATTCATAAAATAAATGAAACAAAAATAGAAGAAATAATAAATGAAAGTATTGAAAAGAAAAAAGAAAAAGAAGTAGTAATAGAAATAAAAAATTAATGACAAATACATCAAAAAATGGAAGTGTCATCAAATAAGTGACATTTTAGAAGATGGTTTGAGTCAAAATGAGTAGATAAAACTACTACAGTGAAAGCATGGAAGTCAATCAATATTAAGAAAAATACATTTTTCTAATTACCTAAAATGCAAGATGGAGCAATATTTTGTGGGTATAGAAAATCAAAAATAATGAAAAATGAAAGATTGAAATACTGCACACTATGTAAAGACAAGATAACAACAATAAAACACATTCTAATATCTTGTATTTATCATAAAAAATCACAAATGGAAAAATATGACAATATAGGTATTATCATATTGATTAATAAGAAAATACACAGGAAATAATCAATATAAAAACCACCATATGAAACAATGTTACAATATAAAGACATCACTATGATATTGAACAAACAAATAATGCATAAAAGTGATGGACAATACCACAAAATACCAGACATATATGTATTAGATAAAAAGAATAAAACTAGTCTAATATTTGATATGACTATTGTTGCTGATCACAATATTAATGGAGAATATTTGAAGAAAAGAAATATGTACAATTAATTAAAGAATAGGCTAATGAAAATAGAAATTAAAAGATGTCAGAATAAATCCAGTAGTAATCTCAATAAATGGATTAATAAATAAAGAAAGCATTAGATTAATTAAAGAAATAAAAATTGAAATTGACATCGAGAAAGAAGTAAAAAACCTTGTCATAAAACACATGAATGATGTCATTGAACATTGCTTTAATAATAATCAAATATACTCCGTAGAGCTGCTAGAAGAAGAAGACGAAGGGATGTGATTAGTCTCCCCTGAGCCAGGAAGAATAGAAGCTATTTCTTTTAATACTTAATTAATTGCTTATTATTATTTCATATTCATTTATTATTTTTTAAAATCAAATAAACAATAATATTGATATTCATTCATCATATTCATTTAATATAATAAATATTCAAAACATTTCAGAATAAAGAATGAATAATTAAGAATGAAAATATTGATTTATTCAATATTTTATTCAACATAAAATCAATAAAACATATATTTTGATAATACACAAATGAAATAATAAAGAAATATACAATACTCAAGAACTAATAAAAAAGAAATAAAAAGAATGAATAAATGAATATAAAATTGATAAATAATAGAAGAAAGAAATAGAAAAACAACGAAAAACAAATAATATAAAAAGAATATAAATATATAAAAGAATAAAAAGAAAGTAGAAGAAGAATATAAAAATAATAAATCACAAAGAGATAATAAAAGAAGAAAAGAATGAAAATGGTGTATTTTTAATGTAAAAATGAGATATATTCAATAATAAGTGTCTAATTTAATGATTTAAAATAATTAATATTATTTTATTAATGAAAAATATTTTACTCTTTTTTATGTTTATTATTTATATGTATAATTTAAACAATGATGTTTATTATATAATCAATCATATGTGTTATGTTA
>NW_001915043.1:8574-33563 GCF_000208925.1 Entamoeba histolytica HM-1:IMSS
AATATCTTCAGATATTCAGCATCAGTTGTAAATTGGAAAATCACTGACCTAGATAAAATTGATTTGGAGATAAGAAAATATTTAAGAAAGGCAAAATATAATGATTCAACTCCAAAGATCGGCTATATGTCCTTCTAGAAGAAATGAATGACTAATAAACATCATTGACGAATATGTTAATGAAATAGTAAGAATAGTGATGTACTACTGTACCAGAGAAAGTGAAATTTGAAATAACATATTAGATAGGTAGTACAGTAAGAATGGAATATGGAATAGAATTAAAACCACCAATTCATAAAATAAATGAAACAAAAATAGAAGAAATAATAAATGAAAGTATTGAAAAGAAAAAAGAAAAAGAAGTAGTAATAGAAATAAAAAATTAATGACAAATACATCAAAAAATGGAAGTGTCATCAAATAAGTGACATTTTAGAAGATGGTTTGAGTCAAAATGAGTAGATAAAACTACTACAGTGAAAGCATGGAAGTCAATCAATATTAAGAAAAATACATTTTTCTAATTACCTAAAATGCAAGATGGAGCAATATTTTGTGGGTATAGAAAATCAAAAATAATGAAAAATGAAAGATTGAAATACTGCACACTATGTAAAGACAAGATAACAACAATAAAACACATTCTAATATCTTGTATTTATCATAAAAAATCACAAATGGAAAAATATGACAATATAGGTATTATCATATTGATTAATAAGAAAATACACAGGAAATAATCAATATAAAAACCACCATATGAAACAATGTTACAATATAAAGACATCACTATGATATTGAACAAACAAATAATGCATAAAAGTGATGGACAATACCACAAAATACCAGACATATATGTATTAGATAAAAAGAATAAAACTAGTCTAATATTTGATATGACTATTGTTGCTGATCACAATATTAATGGAGAATATTTGAAGAAAAGAAATATGTACAATTAATTAAAGAATAGGCTAATGAAAATAGAAATTAAAAGATGTCAGAATAAATCCAGTAGTAATCTCAATAAATGGATTAATAAATAAAGAAAGCATTAGATTAATTAAAGAAATAAAAATTGAAATTGACATCGAGAAAGAAGTAAAAAACCTTGTCATAAAACACATGAATGATGTCATTGAACATTGCTTTAATAATAATCAAATATACTCCGTAGAGCTGCTAGAAGAAGAAGACGAAGGGATGTGATTAGTCTCCCCTGAGCCAGGAAGAATAGAAGCTATTTCTTTTAATACTTAATTAATTGCTTTTTATTTTATGACTTATATTTGTTAAATAATACTTAACTTCTTATTTTAAAATAATTACTTTTTACTTTATTAATTTGATAAAGCTATTTTGAATAAACCATAATAAAAATGAATTGAAAAATATAACCAAAATTAATAACAACAGGTCAGACGTTAATTATTGTAAGTATTTGAATGGTCTTTCCTTTTGGGCAGCAACTTTTGGTGCAGTAACAACATCAGCTGGAATTTCAACTTTAACAGCTTCAGTAGATGGTTTAACGGCTTGTTGTTTATTAGTTTTCTTAACGACTCTCTTTGGTGGAAGTCTATTTCTTCTATCAGTTCTAGATCTGACTCTAACAACTCTTCCGTGAATACCACATGAAACGCAATATTCTAATTTCATATAAGTTTTTGGTAACTTGTATTTAGTAAGAGCAGAATTATCAGAAATATCACGGACGGCAGCAGCTTCAACGATATTTTTAATTTGATATCTTTTGATAGCTTTATCTTTTGGTACACATCTTCCGCAATGACTACATCTAACATTTTGAGTGTGTCCTCTTCCCTTCTTAGATCTTCCGTTGTTTCTTCTCTTAGAAGTCATGCCTGTACGAATATTAGATGATTTTTTTTTTAAACCCTTGATATAATTTCTTTTAGTTTAATTATAATTTCTTTTAGTTTTAGTTAAATATTTAATACTTTTAGTTTATTTTATTTATTTTAAAACTATTGTTTTTATTCATTTGTTTTAGTTCTTTATTATTCAAAGAAGAATTTTTATTTGATGACCGAACGAAATAAACTTTCGATTGGAGTTGATTTGTCTTCTCAAGATTTTGATCTTGTAGATGTCTCAAAAAAAAGTGATAAGATTCTTCAATCTTTTTCATTTATTTCTGTTCCTTTATCATATGAATTTGATGTGAATGATCAAGAAGAACAATTTCAACCAACATTTTCTGATAGTTATTTAGATAGTTCTGTTGTTTCTACAAGGTGGTTTGGTAAATTATCATTATTTGATTGTTCACGTTCATTAGAATATTTATATGAAGAATTACAATGGGTAAATCATATTAGGTTGCCATGTATTATTATTCCTGAAGATGAGTCTTATTCAATAGAATATATAAAATGTATTAATACTATTTGTTCAATTACACAAAGTATTGTTTGGATATCATTATTATTAGATGAAAATACATGGAAACGATGGAATACACTTAGAAAAACACTAGGATATAATTTAAATATTCGACCACTTCTTATTCTTCAAAATAAAGAAATAGAATATAATTTATTAAGTATATGGAGAGCAGAAAATGTAAGTGGAGTGGTAATAAATAAATCATTAATAAATGAATATGGAAAAATACCAAGAAGTTTAGAAATATTTATTCAAAGTTTAATGGATTTTGATATTGCTATTATTTTAAAAGGATATTGTTGTCATGTAAAAGAAATGCAAAGAGATGTAAAATACTTTGAATGGTTAAAAGAGTCAAGAATGAAAATTTCTCGATATGAAGAAACAACAATACCATATAGAGATCAAATAGAAATTCCAATTCAACCATTATCAGAAAATTTAGAGTCAATAGTTTATGAGTCTTTTGAAAAAGAACCATTTAAATATGAAAAATATAGAGAAGCAATTATTATGGCAATTCAAGATAAATCAGATGTTTTTAGTAAATCAACACCATTAAATCCGTTTAAAATTGTAATTGCAGGAGCAGGAAGAGGACCATTAATTGCAATAACACTTGAAATATGTAAAAATTTTAGAATTGAACATAAAACAATAATTTATGCCATTGAAAAGAATCCAAATGCAATTGCAACATTAAAATTTAGAAAGAATAAAGAATATTGGAATAATGTTAAAATTATTTTTGATGATATGAGAAATGTTCATATGGAAAAACAAATTGATATTGTTATAAGTGAATTATTAGGTAGTTTTGGTGATAATGAATTATCTCCTGAATGTCTTGATTGTTTACTTCCTCAAGTATTAAAAGATGATGGAATATCTATTCCTTATAGATATACTAATTATATTCAACCAATATCTTCTGCATTATTATTTACTAAAATGATTGTTGAACAACATTCATTTGAATTACCTTGTGTTTGTAATCATTATCATTATCAACCTTTATCCTCTCCTCAACAATGTTTTAGATTTGAACATCCAACATCTCAAATAAATCATTCTCGTTATATAACATTATCTTTTCCAATGAATTATGATGCTGTTATTCATGGGTTTTCAGGTACTTTTAATGTAGATCTTTATAAAACAGTTAAATTAAGTATTGTTCCAAATGAACATTCACCTGAAATGTATTCATGGTTTCCTTTATTCTTTCCTTTAATTTCTCCTATTGAAGTAAAAAGAGGAGATATTTTAGAACTAAAATTATGGAGATGTGAAACTAAATTTAGTGTATGGTATGAGTGGTTAGTTACATCACCTGTTCTTTCTCGTCTTCATAATGCAGGTGGTAAATATTCAATGAGTCTTCAACGTTCTCATTAATTCAATATTTTTTACATTTTATTTATGTTATATATATCAAAATAATAAGAAATACAGAATTATTAAGTTGAAATACAAAAACGTCAATCTAAAAAAGAACTAAAATTAAAAAAAAAACAGTTCTGACGTCACATCTCATAAAAGAGTTTAGAGGCGATTAAAATGGATAATGAAATAGTTTGGTAGTGAAAAAGAGGATTAGAAGCTTCTTTTCATTATTTAAAGAAAGAATCAAAACTAAAAAATATCAAAGTAAAACAAATGGACGCTAAAGCTCTTGCAGGTATTGCTGACGCAAAACTTAAACATACTGAAACAGTTGATAAGAGTGCACCAGTTATTGAAAATGTTGAAATTAAGAAAGGTGATAGAAATGAACTTCTTAGTGGAATTAAAGAAGGAAAAGAATTAAAGAAAGCTGAAACTAATGATAGATCAGCTCCAGTTATTCCAGCTGATGCTAAAGTTCAAGAAAACAATAGAGGTGCACTTCTTGCTGATATTCAAGCAAAAGCCAAATAAATGGTTTTAAATCAATTCAATCGTTTTCTTCAAGTTAAAAGAAACTTTCATTTTTCTATTTTATAATTTTTAATTAAAAATTATAAAAGAAAATTAAAATTATTTTTTATTCTTTCATTTTATTTTATTCTTTCATTTTTTATTGTTTTTTTTTATAACATTAAATTAATTAAGACAAATTCATTTATTTTAATGTTTTGCACATTCATCATAAACATCAGAATATCCAAGTTCATACATTTTTAATTTAGAATCTTCAAAAGTATCTAATGAACTATCTAATGAATGAGCATATTTTCTAATAGTAGTTTTAAATAAATCATAACTTCCATACATTTTATCTAAACATTCTGTTATTAATGGATTTTTAATAGAAAGAATTAATTGAATAACATTCATTCCATGTCTAGTAGGTTCAATTAAAGTTAATAATCCATAACAATAAGCTTCTGGTAAAGGTTTATTAATTGAAGACCTATTAAATTCAGAATAAATTGAAAGTAAAGAAAAGATAGCTTTTTTATCATTAGAAGTTAAAATCATTTTAAAAAGGTCTAAATACATTTCTTCTTCATCACAAGCAAAACATTTTTTGATAATAAAAACGAGTTTTAAAAACATTCCATTATATAATTCTTTAATAATTTTTGAACCACCATCAGTAGTTAAAACCCATCTCATAATTTGATTATCTTTGTCAATGTCTTGAATAGTTGGATGAGAAATACTTACTAAATGATAAAATAATTTTTCTAAACCTTCTTCAATTGTTGAACGTGACATTAAATTAAGTAATGATAATGATTTAGTTGCATAAATAATAATAATTCTTCTAAATGAATTAATTTCAACATCATCTCCTTCACAAAAAACATTTAAATAAGTAATAAATTCTTTTAAATGAATTGAAGGAGAAGGATAAAACATTGAATAAAAAGAAGATACATAATGAACTATAACATCAATAAATCTAAAATCAATATGTTTAACAGATTTATGATAATTTAAAAACATTTGAAGAACAGTTTTTCTAACAATATCAGATTCTGAAGTTAATAATTTAATCATTTTAGTAACAATTTGATAATTAGTAATATCAAACATATAATTTTTAAGATAATGTAATATTCTAATATCTTGTAACTTTAAATTACTTTGTAATGAAAATGAAAAGAATTTATCTACCATTACATTTGGAAGAGGAATATCAAATGGATGAGTTTCTTCAACAAAATGAAAGATTTGATTAATATTTTTATTAAGTTTTGATTGTTTTTGATAAATAAGAATATAAGCGGTACTAATATATTCATTTTTATCTTTTTTACCAAAACATTTTTGTTGAATATTAAAATTATACCATGAAATTTTTTCTACTTTATCATCATTAAAATAAATCCAATCAATATTATTTTCTGGATTTAATATATAACTAATATAATGTCCTATATTTACAGTTCCAAAATGAACTATAATTCCTTTTAATATATAATTTTCTTTTTCACCATTATTTAATGGTAATTTAATTGAATATCCAAAACTTATTTCATCATTATTTTTCCATTGTGTTTTATTACTATTATATAATGATCTTTGAAATTGAATTTGAAGATAATCTGGATATTCTTCAATTGTTTGTAATTCATCATTTCTTTCAATAATATATTCTTCAATTGATTTTACACCAAAAGGAATAATTAAAAATAAATGTTTATCTTCTTGAATACCTTCTGATGTTTTGTTTTTAGTTTGAAATATAAAATGTTTTTCTAATTGTTTAAATTCTTCTTCAGGTAATTCTTTTTCTAAAACATCCCATAATAACATCATAAATTCACTTACATCATTAAATTCATTTAATTCCATTTTGGTATATTTTTGTAATTCTAATAGAAGGTTTTCTATTTTAAATTCTTCTCCATTCTTTGTAAAATATTTTAATGCTGAAATTAATAATAAAATTACCCTACTTTTACATGAAGTTTGTCTTAATATTGTTTGAAATTCTTCAATAGATAATAATTGTACTAAAACACTTGTCATATAACATAATTTGGATGGATTATAAAACCCTGAAAAATCAAATTCATTTATTCCTTCATATGAAATTGTATTATTAATTTTCACTATTTCATTTATATTATGAATTGTTTTTAATGATGTTAATAATATCCATCTTCTTCTTGTTGAAATTGTTTGATTAATATATTCAATAACTTCATTTGGATTAGGAGAATAATATTGAATAATTGAATAATAATAATCTAATTCATTAAATTGTTTTAATTCTTTTTGTCTTTGTGTGTTATCTTTAAATAAATTAAAAACATTTTTACATTGTTCAATAATATATGGTGTTGGATTTTGATTAAGAAGCATAGATACTAAAACAATATCTTTCATTTTTATTACTTCATTTATAAATTCATGATTATCTTTATATAATTTAACTGCATTAAAACAAAATGAATGTTTTTCATTTCCTTGTAATTTATTAACAATTTTATTAACCCATTTCCATAATTCATTTGGAATAATATAATGTAATTCTGGTGTAATAAATAATTGTTGAATAAATTTCATTCCATTTTCATTAATAATTTCTTCACATTTTGTTTCAATAATAGTTTTACAAATATCATTTGATAATAATGTAAGTAATTTACAATATACTTCTAATGTATCTTTATTATTAATATCATTAATATCAAATAAAAGAAGTTCTTCATGTAATAATTCAATATCATTTTGTTGTTTATAATAATTATAATATTTATATGGAATATAATTTGGTTCAAATTTTTGTTTTATAAAAGGAAGAACTTCTAATATTTGTAATTTACCATTAATATTTCCATTAATTAATTGTGTTACATCATTTTCTATTTTAGTTATATCAATAAATTTTATTGTGTTTGTTATTGTAGTTTCATATTCTACATTTTCATCTATCATTATTTCATCTCCTTCTTTTAATCCAACATCTTCTAATGCTGTATTTTTTGGTATAACATCTCCAAATGCAACTACAACTCCATTTTTATTTAATTGTTTTATTAATTCTTCTGCAGTTTGACGACAATAAACAATAATAAAATTATTATTATATTTTAATTGCATTCTTCTTGGATTTAATTGTTGATTAAAAGGAATTAATCTTTCTAATATAAAACGAATACTTTCAACTAAATCAATTTGATAATTTAATTTTTTTGATAATACTTCAAAACAACATTGAATAATTTCATTTAAAGGAGTTTTTTCTTCAAGAACGATATGAATAATATATTTTCTTAAGTCATGAAGATGATTATATCTTGATAATTCTAATGCAATTTTTATTTTTTCTATATCTTTCATTTTTGGATTATTTGCTTGTAAAACAGAAATAATAATATCTTGAACACGTTCACATACTGGTGGCATATTATTTAATATTGATCTTCTTAATGTATTTAGAACATTATCATCTAAACATTCTGCAAATAAATTATCTGCTGCTGTTTCTGCAACAAAATCATTTCCAATATTCATTAAATCAACAAAATAATTAATATTATTTTGATCTTTTCTTAATATTGAACATCCAATTTGAATTATTAATTTATTATTACTTTGTATAATACAATTTTTTATACAATTCTTTTCTTCTTCATTAAGACTTTCAAATTCCCATTTTGATAATAATTTTAATAATTGAATTATTTTATTTTCATTTCCTTTTTCTTTTATAATATCATTACATATTTCTTTAATACTTTCTTCTGTTAAAGTAATATTAAATTGATCATATAATTCATAGTTTATTTCAATTTCTTTAATTATATTTTTTATTATATACTTTTGTATTTTTGGTATTTTTATTAGTTCTTCATATATTTCTTTATTTCCTTCATTTATTGTATTTCTTTCTATTATGTTTTCTATTTCCTCTAATTCTTCTTGTTTAATTTCTTTTTCTTTTATTTCTCTTTTTATTTCTTTACTTTCTTCTCTATTCCTTTTTTTAATACTTTCTTCAATTCTTTCAACAATGTTTTTATTATCTTTTTCTTTACTTTCTTCTTTGAAATTACTTTTGTCCATTTATTCTTTTGATTTTTTAGTTATTGTAATGAACTAAATATTATTTTTTCCTTTTTTTTTTTGTAGTATCTATTAAATTTGTTATATATATTTCTTTTGTTTTTTTCTTTAAAAACAAAAAATAAATAATTTGTTATTAAAAAACATGTTTTTAATCATATGGATTTATACTTCCAGTAGTTCCTCCTGGAAGCAACATGCCTGCTTGTGTACTCCAAGAACCTGCCATTGATCCATCTGATGTAGAACCTGGTAAAGTAATATTACTACCAGCATATGAAGTAGCTTGTTGTTGATCAATTTTCATACTTTGTGCTACTAAAAAGTCTTCAGCACGAGGTGATAAAGTTTCCATTCCTTTATTTGAGAAGACATCACCAGTTTGTCTTCTTTGTTTCTTATGTTCTTCTTTTTTCGAATGTTCTTTAAACAAAGACCTATTCTTCATAACTTCTTGTTGAATTGTAGATGAACCAATTCCTTGATATAAAATATTTCCTTTATTTTCTTCTAATAATCTTCTTTTCTTTTCTTCTTCTTGTTGATTTATACGAATTAATGCAGGTGGTGTCATTGGTTGTAAAAAGAATGGATTAGAATTAAGGATATTTAATACAATTCCTTTACTTAATCCATCAGCATAAACTTGATAATATGTTGTAGCATTATATCCCATAGTTCGTAACTTTTGTGCTGCAGCTGGATTTGGTGCAATTTTTTGTAATACTTCTTCAGTAGTAAGTTGAGTTCCTGGAGGGAATGATCTTAATGGTTCTGTAGTAGGTGGAAGAGTATAATTACTTGGTAATGGAGTTTTAGTAATAAAAGGATGTTGTAAAGCTTGATCTGGTCTCATTCTAACTTCAGGATCCCATTGAAGTGCACGTTTAAGAAAATCTAAAAATGCAACTCTCATTTCCAGTTTATGAGGCTCATCAGCAGAAGAAACTCTAAAAGCAACTTTCATAGCAATATCTTCTAATGTTTTATATGTAAAATATTCTCTATTAGGTTCAGTATAAATATTATTATCTTCTTCAAATTCTCTTTTACTTTTAAATGCCCAAACATCATCTTTATTTTTCATTTCTGATGGTCTTTTTCTTCTAAAAAATTTAGAAGTTTTACTTCCTTTATCTAATAAATTTCTTGGAGGCATTCCTAACATATTAATAAATTTAAATAACATATTATATTCACTGTTTCCTGGAAATATTGGTATTCCAACAAATAATTCTGCTGCCATACATCCAAATGACCACATATCAATTGCACTAGAATAAGGTAATCCTAATATAACTTCTGGTGATCTATAATGTCTTGATTGAATATAAGAATATAACGTACTATTTTCAAAACATGCTGAACCAAAATCTATTAATTTAATGTTCCTTGATACATCAATTAATAATACATTTTCTGGTTTAAGATCACAATGAATAATTCCATTTCTAAATAATATAACAAGTGCTTCTAATAATTGTTGAAGAATTGATCGTGCTAATTGAACAAATAAGGCACGACAATTATTTTGTTTCATTAATTCATATAAATTAATTGATAATAATTCTGTTACAATACAAACATGATTATGAAATACAAAATGGTCTAAAAGACGAAGAGTATGTCCACGTCCATCAACATCAAATTTTTCATTTAATACTTGTAATACTGCTATTTCTAACATGGCTTGTCTATAATAAGCTGGTCTATTCTTTAATACTTTAATTGCTACAAATGTTTTATTTACTTCATCAAAACATTTTACAACTTGTCCAAATGCTCCTTGTCCTAATAAACAAAGAACTCTATATCTTGTTCCTTGTTTTTTTCCATATGAAACTACTCCTGGAACTCCAGTTCCAATAACCTCATCTGTATAAAGAATATAATCATATTTACAATTATCATGATAGTCATTATGTGCTGGTGTTGATGGTGATGTTAATGCTCTCTTTGTAATAACAGAAGAAAAATCGAGGTTTGGATTACATCTTTTTAGTACATCAATATAAGTAATAGTCGCTTGTCGTACTGAAGATTCCTATTTTAAATAAGTTTTTTTTTATTTAAAAATTAACTATTCTTTCTTAAAACAAACAAAATCATTCCCTGGTGACATTGAACGATTTTCTTTAGTAAATGGAGTAAAGAAACTATCTTGTGAACAAAGGTAATTCATACGATAATCAGATTTAATAAATCTTTTTCTATGATGGTGGGTTGTTGTTGACATTAATGTCTTGTTAAATCTTTATCTCTTTTGAGTTCATTGTTCTTTGTTTCTCTTCTAGAATCTGAATCTTCGATTCTTTCAATAGAAAATTCAATTGTTTCACTTTTTTTTCATTTTTTCTCTTTTTATTTTTATTTTTCTTTTCTCTTTTTTTTTTTTTTCTAAATTTTATTCTATTTTAAATCCTTTATTTCGGGATTTTTACCTAATTCTCTTTCAAATAAAAATATATAAATAGATTCGTATAAAAAAATTTAGAAACAACTATAAATAGTTTATTAACAAGTTAATAACAAAATTAATAATTAAAAAGATAAGATGTTGATGATGACAACTTAGTTATGGAGGTGAAACTTGAAATTTTAAATATAAAAATAAAAGTTTTAGTTTACAATAACACAAATTAAATAACACAATGTTTAAAGACATTATCATCATGAGTTATCGTTTATTCATAGAAAGTGTTGAAGGATATATTTCTATTAAACCTGAAGTTACTTATTTCTCTTTATTACTCTTATTAATATTAATTAGTTTATGCAGTTCATATTTTATTAGAATGAATAAACCAAAATTTGGACATCGACCACAAAAAATAATAAATCCTTGTGCTAAAAGTTTATTATTAAAAGTTGATGAAGTTATTGCACTTATTAAACAACCATTAATAAAACCATCACCTATACATAATGGGTGGAATATAACAGTACCTAAAATGGTTGATATTAGTAAATTTACTGATGATAATTATCTTTCATGGGAAACAGATAGAGAAAGAGTAAAAGAATATATTGCAAATATATCATCAGGACTTTATATTGAACATGAAGATATTTCTATTATTCCAAGATCTATTAAACATTGTTGGAAAGCAAATGGAAAAGAAAGTATAATATCATTAGTTGAATGGAATTTTAGTTATAGAAAAAGATTTAGTTTATTTAAAGAAGAAGAAGAAGGAGTTTGGATTGCTCATAAAGGTATGGGAACAGTTGGTACATGTCATATATTATCCAAAACAGAATATCAAAAATATTTAATGAATGTGTATTCAATGAAATGTAATGGTAATTGTATTATTAGAAGTGGAGCTATTGATTCATATATTCGACTTCGTCAATTTATTCAAGTATTAATGAATACAATAAAACCAAATTCATTACAACTTTCTTTTAATCAAAGAATTAATCCATTACAATTATCTCCTACAATTAAAGTATGTTCTATTTCATTAGTTAGTACTTTTAAATTTGCAATAACTGAAAAAAATATTGCAGAAAGACAACATCGTTTATTACAAGAAAAAGTATGGAATAAAATGAGAATTGAAATAACTCATTTAAATTATCAATTTAGTTTAAATGAATTATTTGGTATTTCTATTGGAGAAACAACTTCAAAAGATATTAATCAAATTGGTTTATATCAATTAATTGATTGGTTTAAGAAAGATATTCAATGTAAAGAAGATATTACAGTATTAGAACTTATTAAAATATTATCAGGAAAAGAAAAACAACGTGCAATTTTATTACGTTCAATTCTTGATGGACATGAAAAATTAATAACTCAAAGTAGAATTCAAGAATTATTAATTCTTTGTCTTTATTTATTATTATCAAATATTGTTATTTGTATTAATTGTAAAAGTGGATGTGATAGAACAGGTATGGTTTTTGCTCTTGCATCTTCACTTTGTCAAATACTTGAAACACGAGAAGAATATTTAGAAGATATTGTTTATGTTATTCTTCATTTTGATGCTATTGGAAAAGAAATAAAAAATGATTTTGATACTTCTTTAAATAAAAAAGAAATTAGTATTAACGAACAACGTGAATTGTGGAATCAATTTATTATCAATAAAGCAGCTAATTCATACTCAATAAATGACAAAGCAAAATATCATTTAATATTTATTGAATTACAAAATTGTATATTTGGTAATTTAATTGAAGTTGGATTACCAATAACAGTGTTGTCAACTGGAGTTTGTGGATTTAAATATGGTAAAGAAAGTTCATTTTTTAAAAATCCACATATTTCAAATGGATTACCATTTTATATTATTAGTGGAAATAAATCATTTTCTCAAGTTACTTTTAGAAAATTATTAGTTGGAGCAAGTAATTTACGTGGAGGTTCAGATTAATATTTTATTCTATTAATATTCTTATTATAAATAAAAGTTAAATTATAAATTCTTATTAAACAAGTGTTGGAATCTACTTGTTAAATTGTTCATCATTTTTTCAAATTGTTCAATGTTTTGGTCTAACATCTTAATCTTATTTTGTTCTTCTTCTATACTTTTATTTAAAACATCTAACAACTTTTTAATAGACTCTTCATTATTCATTAAAGCTGACGTTGTGCATTTTAATAGTTCTTCAGTTTGATCATTAAACTCTGTAATGGTCATTGGTTTTTCATTTGTCTCTGGTGATTGGGTCATTACTTTCTTAAATCAATTTCAAGTTTTATCTCATGAGATTGTATAATGAATTGATTCAATCTTTTCATAAAAGAAAAAAAATTCACAAATAAAATAGAAATTTAAATTTTTCGTGATCAGAACATATCCTCATCAAATACTTGTTCATTGTCTTCTTCATCTTCTTCAATACTTTCACTCATCTCTTCTAAATCATCCTCATATTCTTTTTTTGTTTTCTTAGAACTTCCTTTTGTTTCTTTAATCACAGGAGTTGTTGCTTGTTTTAGCTCTTTTGTGAATTTAGTTTTGTTTGCTGTTGATACACTTTTAAATAATTCTACTTTCTCAAGACTTATTCCAATTTTTACCATTTCATCCCAAATTTCTTTCTCAAGTCCAAATTTTAATGCAACAGCAACAGCTTGTTTAACATCAATAGACATTAACCTTATAATAGTGTTTCTTATATACATCATAGGAATAGCTGCATATCCTCTTGAGTCCATAAATTTCCCTGGTGTTTTATTTGTTAACATTAATAACCTTGTTTGATTTCCTCCTCGTTTACTTATTTTACCTAATGTTTTTGGAAACATTACCTTCATTCCTGGATTTGTTGTTTGACCATAATAAGTTGAAAGACAAACTTTAAATATTCCTGTAATTGGCATTAATTTCCAATTTTGAGTTTTATTAACTACATTTTGGAAAATATCACCAATTGCAAATGAACCAAATGATTTAGATAATGCAGAAAACTTTTGAGCACGTAATAATGAATCATGTAAATAAATTGGCATCATAAAATTATCCATAAAGAAAATCTCATTTTTTTCAATAAAACTAGTTGAAGAATATCGAGTTATTAACGTAGGAACTATTTCAACATAATCAACATCTTCATTTTTTTCTCCTAATGTTACTCCACATTTCACAAATGATTGTAACATATTAATTCCATATCTAACATCTCCATGTGCTTTAGAAGCAATTTGATTTAAATTTTCATCACTTACATGAACACCTTCTTTATCACAAATATATTTTAAACGTTCAGTTAATTCACTAACACTAATTTTTGAAAAATTAATAGTTTCACAAACATTTATTAATGGTTGCATTTTTTTATCCATAATATCATTACAAATACATACAATTGGTTGTTCAGTTTCTTTTATATATTTAACTAATTCAGTAATTCCACCTCTATCACCAGAAGACATTCCATCAACTTCATCCATTATAATTAATGGCTTTTTATTTTTACTTCCATCAATACTTATTTGTCCATTTAAAAATATTCGTTTAATAGCTAATTCAATTGAACTTTTATTTCTTGTATCAGAAGCATTAAATTCAATTGGATTAAACCCTAAAGTTTTTCCAACAATTTTAGATACTGTTGTTTTTCCAACTCCAGGAGCACCAGCAAGTAATACAGCTCTTCTGTCTGGAATAACTTTTTCCCATTTATTAATCCAAGTATAAAATTTAGCAATTTGATTTTTATTTCCAATAAGATCACTTTTTGTTTGGGGTCTATATTTCTCTGTCCAAATAATTTCATTTGAATTAATAACAGTAGTGTTTTCATCTACATTAGTTGGTTGTTGTTTTTGATTATTTGTTTGATTAGGTATGCTCGTTGTTATTACGTTATTTCCTAATTTTTGTTTTACATAATTAAATACATCATCTTCGCTCCATATAGGAATTCCTTTTTCTTTTGCTTTTTCAATTTTTGATGGTCCAGCTTCTTCACCAGCTATCAAAACAGCAGTTTTTCCGCTGATACTTGTTGCAACATTTCCACCAAAACTAATAATATACTCTTTCATTTCATCTCTATCTAATTCATCATATACACCTGTTAATACAAAATTTTTCTTTTGAAATTCATTTTCTCCAAAGAAATTTCCAACTCCTCTTGGAATAATTTTTGATCCTTTATTTTTTGCTGTAGTATCATGACTAAAAGCATTGAAGTGGGTTTTTTTCGATTCAATTGGTTTAGATGTTTTCTTTTGTTTATTAGGTTCAATAGTTGTTTTTTTAACAATAACATTTATCGAAATTTTTGTTTCTGTCTTTGTATCATATTGTTCTTCAATGCTATCAAGTTGTTCATTAGTTTCTTGTTCTTTTGTAACTGATTTTATTTGTTTGTTTATTTTCTTTTTACTAGTTTTTGATGATGGCATTTTAGGTTTTTTAACCTCTTTATCATTATTTTGAACTTTATTTTCTTTTTTTTCTGAGCTCAGTTGAATAGAAGTAGGTGGAGATCCCATTTTTTCATGTGAAGAGGACGAAAGAACTTTTGCTCCATCTTTTATTTTTGGTTTTGTTTTTGAAACAAACCACTTGTCCTGAATATATTAATGTCTTTTCATATTAAAATAAGGTATCCTCAAACAAACAAGACTCATTTGAGAATTGAGTTTTTCTTCAGTTTCTTAGATAAAAACAAAAATAATTTTTTCATTGGGATAATACTCTAATCAATTTTTTTGTTATTTGATTAATTTTTTGATAATGCAAAAGGCGTATTACTTAATAAATTTTTCAAGTACCAAATAACACTATTTTATTATACTGTTTTTTGAATTGTTTTAAAGTTTTAAAAGTATGTAACATCATTTAAAAACCTGAAAATAATAAAAATAATAAAATGAAATTAAACAATTTATTAATTTAAAAGGAAAAACTAGTTTTGTTTAAATAATGCAATCTGATATACACTCATCTCCTACCAATACTCCAATGGGTGAGGAACAAATTACCAAAGAAATAACTAATGAAGAGTCAAATAGTCAAAAGAATAAGGAAGAAGAAGTAAAGCATACAAAAATTATGGAAGAAGAACAACAAAATCCTAACCAGACAGAAATCCCCCAAGTCACAGCTGTAGATAGTAATAACACAATTCAACGAGAAAATGGTGTGGTAAAAGGAGAAATAATAGAAACAGACAGAAGTATACAAGAAAAGAAAAAACAAACTATTAACGAAGAAGAATTATTACAACAAGAAGAAACTAAAGAAAAACGTCAAGTAGAAATTGAGAATGAAACTGTTAAAAAGCCTCATACAACAAATAAAGAAATTAAAACAACAACTTCTTTTACTAAACAAAATAAAAAAGAAACAAAAGTAGAAAAAAGTTTTAAAATATTATTATTCTTTAAAAATGAATATGGAGGAATTTCCTCTCGACAGTCATATTTTTCTTTAGGTAATAAAATAAAAAAATTACTTAATACTAAAAATGTAAAACCATATCAAATCAAAGATTCTTGGGGAATTGATGACTTTTATCATTCATTAATGGATTTAACAATAGAACCAAGATTTAATGTAATGGAAAGTAGACATGATTATGTTCAATGGGTATTTCCTACATTTGTTAAATCAATGTTTAATTGGAATAGTTATACCCTTGATAAGGAAGAAGCAAATTATTTTAGACAAGATAACCAAATAACACTTAAATTTATTAGAATGTATCGTTTATTTATCAATTTCTTAGGTGGGGATATTGTTGATCTTTCAACAGGAAAAATATCACCACTACCTGATGAAAAAATTAGAAAAGAACGTTTTAAAAATTTTAATTGGAGTGGTCATAATTACCTTAGAGTTACTAGAATCTTTAATTCGCTTCATGCATTTGGTCTTAAACCTTATATGGTATCTTTATTTTCTTTCTTTAAAGAAAATATTCAACATTTTAAGAATTGTCGTGACTCAATGGACAATTATTGGGTAAAAGCACTAAATGAAGATAGAGACATTAATAAAGAACCAGTTGACTTTGAATATTCTGATAATTCTATATTTACATTAATTAACAAAACAATAGAAGAATCAAAGAGTAAAGAAACTGATTTGGTAATGAAAAAATTAGAAACTACACTATCAATAACTTATTAATTTTGATTTTGAAGTTCATATTTTGAGAAACTATTCAAGTTTTAAAAAAAGAATTTAATTTAATTTGCAGACTAAAACACAAATATTGTCCGTTGAACCTGATACAAAAGCTACATCACAAAGCAATGCTGAAAGCTCGGCAGTTCTAGAACTTTTCTTTTTATTTAATAATGAAACAATATCATTATTACTGACTTGATCCCAAAGACCATCAGAAGCAACAATTAAAAATTGTTCATTTTCAGTTCTATCACAAACAACAAATTCTGGTAAGTCTGAAATGACTGGTTTAAGATTAATATCACCAATTGAACGTGATACTATATATTCACCAAAAACTCTTCCACGTTCAGTATATCCACCACATTCTTTAATTCTTTTAAATTCTTGAGGATTAGATGGAGTATGTTCTTCACATAACTGAGTTACTTTTTTTTCAGTTATATAAATTGCTCTACAATCTCCACATTGTGCTACATAAATATGTGAAGGAGTAAGAAATGTAACAGTAACAACTGCACCATCAGTAACTTTTGCTTCTTTTAATTGATTTTGCATTTCTTTAAATGCTTGGAAAAATGCTGTTTTTATATTTTGTGTTTTCAAGAAGTTGTAAAGAATTTGTGGAAATTTAGTAGCAAAAGTATTTGATACAACACTTCCAAGATGACCATCAATAGCAGCAAATAAGAAAAAGTCTGGAGCAGTAAAATTCGGAATGCAAATAATTGAATCTTGCATTTCTACTCTATTAGAACATTTAGAACAAAAAGAAAATGAAGGGGGTATAGTACTAAACTCTTCTAGTTTTAAGAAATTTGGTAAGAATGGATATTGTGTGGCTTGCCAATTTGGATTTCCATCAAGACGTAATGCAAATTTTCTTTGACCAATATTTGGACTAACAGAAAGATTATTACAACTTAAATCTAATACAGATAATGATGGAAATTCATTAGTGTGAAGAACAAAATTAGTTAATCCATTAGATGAAAGATCAAGTATTTGAAGTGATGGTAAAGGAGGACGAGTATTAGGTATTTCTCCTAAAGCATTATGAGAGAGTTTCAGTCTTTTTAAATTTGTTGTATATGGGAATTTGATAGAGGTAAGACGATTACATGAAATGTCTAATGAAATTAATGCACCATTTGTAAATTCTGGGAAATTACTTAATGAATTCATTGACAATGATAGACGTTGAAGTTTTGGTAATTTTGAAAGAATAGTAGGAAAGTCAATGAATGAATTATTGGCAAGATGAAGTAAAGTCAATTGTGTAAGTGTTGATACATCATTTGGAATTTGACTTATCTGATTTCCTGATAATAATAAAACTTGAATATGTTGTAATGATCTTGAAGGGGGAAATGAAGTGAGTTGATTATAAGAAGCATTTAATTTAGTTAAACGAGAACAATGATCAAAAATAGGTGGGATAGAAGTAAGTCCATTAAAACTAACATCAATAGATTTTAAGTATTTTAATTCTAGAGGTATATCAGGGATTGTAATAATTTTATTTTTACTAATATCACATAATTGAAGATTAGTAATTTCCATTAATTTCAAAGGAAAATGGTCAAAATCATTGTTTTTTAAATAAATATTTCCTATTTGTGGTGTTCCTTCTGGGTTGAATGTGTTAATAATATTATTAGATACATTAAAACTATCAGTACTTAAGGGTAAATGATCAATCTCTGAGATTTTGTTATTACTTAGATTTAAGTCTCTCATTTCATGAATCTGACATATTCCATTAGGCATTTCACTAAGTTTAATGTCATTCATAAGTAATGTTTGTAATTTAATAAGATTATCTAAAGGTTCATTGAATGAGTCAACTAATGTATTTGTTAATGAAATAAATCGTAGTGATTTTAATTTAAAAAATCCAGTTGGTAATGTTTTGATAGGATTTGAAGCTGCGTTGAAAAAAGACAAACAGGTTAATTGAGTGATAGATTCAGGAATAACCTCAATATTATTATTTGAAATATTAATACTTTCTAATTTAGATAAGCAACCAACAAAAGGTAAGGAAGTAATTTTATTACATTCCAAGTTAATATATATTAAATTATTCAATCCAGTAAGTCCTTCTATTTGAGACAAATTATTTTGACTTAAATCTAAATGAGTTAGTAATGAGAAATTACATCCTAAAGGTATTTTTGTGATTTCATTTGATCCAAGATTAAGTTCTTTTAATGAACCTAAAGTATAAGGCAAAGTACGTATTTTATTTGCGAATAAAGACAGTTGATATAATTTAGTTAATGTTGATAAACAAGTTGGAATTTCTACAATATAATTTCTACACAAATCTAATTTAAGTAACGACGGTATTTCTGTTAGTGTTTCTAATGAACTGATTTGGTTTGAGTCAGCATTAATGTGAGTTAATCTTGTTAAATTCTTCAGAGATTTAGGAAAATTTTGTAAATCATTTCCAGAAATATTTAGGTCTTCAACAAGAGTATTTATAGTGATGTCTGATTCAGAAATAACTTTTAAATGAAGACCTTGAAGTTCCAAGTAATTCATAAATTGAAGTATTACAGTTCATTTCTTTTCTATGAAATTTTTATTTTTTTCTTTTTTAATAAGAAGAATGAAAAAAAAAACAGGCATTTAAAAATTGTTTTATTTTTTGTCAGTTAATTCGGTAACAGTTTGTGGATTTGTAATGATAGAAAGTGTAGAATAAAAGTTGGTTTTTGAAGATCCCTTATTTTTGTCTATAATATCTTGAATAAGTGTTGTTCTTCTTAAATATGGTTTTAAATAATCATCTGGTGATATATTTAAACTACAACAATAACTAGCGTTAATAGCTGTTTCTCTTACTAAATTAGGAAGAACTTCTTTTCCAACAATCATCCCATCTATTAATGGACCAAATTGTCTAATACTTTGTTTTCTCCAAATTCTAATTTTATGTAAACCATTTCCAATTGGTTTAATAACAATATGTGCAGCATTAAATTGAGATGAAATAGTCCTAGGACTGTATATGTCTGCTTCATTCCAAATAATATGAACATAGTCATTTCCAACATGTCGTTTCTTAATTATTTGTTGATCGTCATTAAGAACTGTTGGCATTAGAGTAATATCATGAAAAATAACTTCTTTTGTTGCATCAGCAAAATATCTAATATTCTTTCCTGTTGATAAATATGTTTTATCTAATCCACCCACAAATCCAGAATGTGTTTCAATATCAATGGTCCATCCTAATCCTTCTACAAATTCTTTATATGCTGGTGATCCTTCTTGATTTTTAAGAATATCAAATTGGTCATGTTGTCCATTTTTAACATAAATAAGACCTATTTTATGGAAACTACGAACACATGATTTATCTAATCCTTCTACTAATGTTTTAAATTTATCTGTTGGTGTAATTGGAATTAATGTGGTATTACTTTTTCCAATAACATCAATATTTTGAGTTGAACATAATAACATTTGTATTAATAATTTAGTTGAATCTATTTCATGTCGTTCTAAAGTTATTATTTTATTTGTTTCTTCTTCTATTTTGTTTTCATTAAATCCTTTAATTTGTTGTTGTATATTTTCAAAAGTATCTTTTAAAGATTCTAATTCATTACAATATTCTTCTTTATTAATATTATTAGGTAATTCCCAATCTAAGAAATCAGGTTCTTGGTCTAAAATTTGATTAATAAGAGAACGTAATTTATTTTCATGTGGATCAATTGGTTTTTCTTCTATTTTTTCTTTTGGTGCAGATGTAATAATATCTTTTACGCTCAGTTTTCTTACACAGGTATCATTTGGTATTCCAATATCATCTAAAATAGAAACTGATTGAACATTCCATGAACTTTTACCAACTGCATTTCTTATAATCATTCTACAGAAATTTTCATCTTTTCTTTCTTCAATTGATAATAAATTATTTCCATAAGCCCACCATGTTGTTGAACCTTCTCCTTCTATTTGTGAAGATAAATATTTATCATTTCCTTTCTCACTTGGAACAAATGCAAATGCATTTAAAAGAGTTTGGATGAAAATTTCAGCACATTCAGGTGCTGATGCTCTATAAAGATTTAATGGATTAATAGTCTTTTTTTCTTGTTTTAAAGTCATTGCAAAAGAAATTGCATTTAATAAATCAACTATAATTTCAGGAGATAGTGCTTTGAAAAAAATAAACGAAGGTGAAAATACCCATTCTGTTAGTGCAGTGAAAACACAACCAATAGCTTCTGTTTTTACTTGTGGATTTAATATAGTTTTGATTAATCTTTTAATCATAAATTGAATATCATTAATAGTAAAGTATTTAGTAAAAGAAGCTAATTCACAAATAACCTCACTAGCAGGTCTATAAATATTTTCATTTTCAACTTCAATTTTTTCAATAATCATTAATAATAATTTCTCAATATTAAAATCAGGATTAATTTTTCTTGAAAATATTATATGTGCAGCAATAGAATATATCAAAGAAATTTGACATGAAATAGATTTAAATACTTCTAATAATGGTTTAAAACATTCTGATAATTCTTCTTTTAAGTTAAATTCAAAAGATAATTTATTAACATTCGATAAGTCAAGAACAATAGATGGATAATTTTCATTTACACATATAAGAGAACTTAAAAGAAGGACAATTTGATAATTTCTATTTGTATTTGATGTTGGTAATAATAAATCAGAACTTAGAGATTTTAAGTGTTGAACAAAGTAAGGAATCAAAAGTGGATATCCAGGAATTTGGTTATAAACAATATCATATAATTCTTCCATTAATATAATTGGAATAATTTCAAATCCTTTAATAACTTTTTCATAAAATAAATTATATATTTCGTTATTAAATCTTACATATGAACGATTAATTAATTTACATATAAATCGATATAATAATTCTGTAGTTTTTGAAGTTTGATTTTGACGTTCAAATGAATCAAAAAATATTTGACCAAAAATGTCAACTAATTTTAATATTTTTTCATTTGATTGTAATATTCCAAATTGAAATAATTTAGTTTCAGACTGAATAAAAGTTATAGCTATTTCATATAATAATGATAGTCCATGTTCATAACTTTCATTTAGAGAATGATTAAAAATTCCTTCAAATAAATAATAAAAATTATACCATAATTCAAGTGCTTTATCTCCATCTGTTTCAGGAAGATATTCTTTAAATGATTCATCAAAAGAAGGTGCAACAAATATATCTTCTATTGTTTCAAGATGAGTTGAACGTTCAACTTTTTTTGAACCAACAATTACATCATCAGTATTTTCAAGTAATAAAGGAGAATAAAAATGTTGTAATATAATCCTAACAACATGTTTAATTTTAATACCAATTTGGTATATAACATTTTCATTATAATAATACTTAGATAAATCATCTTTTAATATTTTCCATTGGTCAGGTCCAAATTTCCATTGTACAAAAAGAATAATTAATAAATCAATATATGAAGAAACAATTGGAGTTTTTTCTTGTTTTATGAGATAATCAATACAACATAATACCATTTCTTTCATTGTTTTCTTTAATATATCACTCAAAGAACTTTTAGCAATTATTAAAATTTCTTGTTTAATTTGTGTAGCTAAAGGCATACAAATTTCTACTGTAGAAGAACTGAATGGTTTATCGAATATAACTGAAAGAGAAGAAATGATATGAGTTTGAAGTGATAAAACTTGTTCTTCTTTTTCTAAAACTAATGGATTAAGAAGAATGAGATTAGAAAAATACCTAATTACTGATAAAATAACTTGTGATGATGTTTCATTAATTTCTAATTGTAAAACATGATTAAAATAATATTTAATAAAAAGAATAAAAGAAGGTCTTTTCTTTAATCTATCAACTACAAGTGAAGTATATAATTCTTTCAATTCCTCTAATACAAATAATTCTACTTCACTTGAATGACCATCAAAATTTATTTGATGTTCCTGTTTATACTTATAATTTGCTTGATCAGCAAAATGAGGATAAATAAATGATAATAATGCTTCTAATAATAAATAGAGTTTATCAAATGTTTCAGGTGTTTTAATTAAGTCAATAAAAATTTTAATAAATTTCTTTGTCATTTCTTTCTGATTAATTTGGTCATGACTAGTACAATAACAATTTTCTCCAAAATCTAATTTATTTACTGGAAAATCATTTTCATTATCATAGAGTTGACCTATATTGATACTTTTAATGAATGTTGATGTTAAAGTAGATTCAACTCCATAATGAAGGATAATATCAAGTAAAGTTTTAAAACAAGCTTCACGTAATTCTGGATGTGATTCAATCTTCAAATAATTGTCAAAAACTTTCTCTAAAATAATCAGTTAAAGTGATTTTATGATTATTACTTGTAATTTAATCACAAACGATACAACTCAAAATTCTTTAATTCATCTAAGGAATAATGTCTATACATAATTCTTATGATTTTTAAATGAATTGTAGCATCTTTATAACTAACTGAAATTTTTCCTTTTTTGAGGTGTGAAGAAATATTTTGAAATAATTCAATAACTAATGTAGTAAACATTTCACGATTTTGTTTTATAAAATTATCAAAATCATCAGGTGACATATATTTTTCTGACAATGAAATACATGCCCGAACTTTTTTGTTGACACTTTCTTTTGGTTCAAACATTAGAGTTTGTTTCTTTCGAATTTTCTTATCAACTTCGCTACTCATCTTCTTTTAATAATTAGATTTAATAGATTTAATAATTTCTTTTTATAGAAATTGAAAAGATGATAATAAAATGCCATTAACTCATGTTTTTAATCAATAAAATTCTGGAAATTAAAAACTTATAAAAATGATTTACTCATTTGAAAAATCTTAAAATTTATTTAAAGTTCTTTTGTTATCAATAACATCAAATAAATAAAAATTACTAAATTAAATTTAAGTAAATATTGATTTTTCTATTTCTTGTTATTTATTTGAGATTATTATTTTCACTCTTTTCAGAATCATGTTCATGAAGTATTTCTATATCTTATATTCCACTTCTATTATCTCTATATTATTTCATTATATCTTTCATATTATTATTCATTTTATCTTTTATCATTATTTAAAAATAAAACTATAATATCTTATTCTCTGTTTGTCTTTACTATTCATTCTTCTGTTTATTGGAATTATATTGTAATTTAATTTATTCTTTTAAATTTATCTTAGTGAATGTTATACATTTCTACTGTATTAATAAATATTATTTTATCTTTTTATCATTTATAATTATCAATTTGTCATATCATTTTTTCTTCTTTATTTTATCTTCTATATAAATATAATGTCTTTCATTAAACATTCACTTTTATTGAATATTTATTGTTTCAATTCATTGAATATTTCTTTATTTTTATTCTTCTTTTGTTTTTATCATTTTTATTTGTGTTGTTTAATTTCATTTTATTCTCTTGTTTTATTCTATTTATTTTAATTGTATTTTAGTTATTCTCATCATTTGAATATTCATTTATTTAATTCATATTTAATTCATATTTAATTTGTATTTAATATTATAACTTTATTTTATTTTATAATTACAAATAATACAATATTTCATTTATTATTTGATGTAGTTATTGAATTGTTAATTCATACAAATATATTATTTAGTTCATTAATTATATTGTTTATATTCATTTCTTTTTATATTAATATTCTTCATTATTTTATTTGTTAATTTCTTATCATTTCATTTTCATTCAATTTGAATTTCAATTTACTAATACGTTTCATTCTATTTGTTATTTAAACTACAAATATTGAAATAATAGAGAATAGAAATATAATAAATGATAAGAATGGTGTATGAAACACAAACAAATGAAATTTAAAATCAAAACAAATAACAAAATAAACAATAATGAATAGTAAAGAAATAACAAAGTTGAAAATACAACAGATAATTAAACAA